>NC_135421.1:19356214-19531214 GCF_051991245.1 Festucalex cinctus | reverse complement strand
AAAAAAATTATGAAATTGATTTAAATTTTTAAAATTTTAAAAACATTTTGTTTTTTAGTTTAATAAATGATTAGTAGTCATACAGCAATACTGTTTTTTTCCCCTTAATTGTTAATTGAAATGCACTTTTACTCATTTCTATTGTTTTATATTTTTTTTGTAAATAAAACCTGCTATATTATTTGTAATGTACAGAATTTTGAATTGCTTTTTTTTTTTTTTTTTTTTAATTGGAATGTGACATGTTACATTAATTTGTTATTGATATGGGTTCGTTTATTGTGAATTAATGTATTAAAACATTTAATGTTCTGGAGCTGTTTATTTATTTATTTATTTATTTTGCAAAAATTAGCTCGCTAAAATATTTGTCTTATTCCTTTTCACATTAAATACTGCATTGTTTTACTGTAAAGAACGCATTTTTTTTCACCAGTAGGACTAAGAAAAAAGAAAAAAAATTACTTGCACTTTTTTTTTTATTTTACACCAAATAACTGCTTCATTTACGATAATTTAAATTTAGAAAATGAGCGTGGATTATTGAAATTTTTAACATTTAAAAAAAAAAATTCCTACATAATTATTAACTTGGACCACAGATGACATGTCATATCAGTCCATTATTGGTTGGTGAGTGGATCTAGTGTTAAACACAAACTCAAACCTGTCTCTCCAGGTCCAAGACGTCAAATTTTTCCCTGACGGGCGTTCGGTGGTGGAGACCATCGGAGTCTCTCGCTTCAAAGTCTTAAGTCATGGCCAGAGAGATGGCTACCACACTGCCAAAATTGAGTACCTGGAAGACAAAAAGGTGGGTCCAGCGCCTCATCAAACATCCAGCGTCCCGTCCCCCCCCCAAAAAAAAACTTTGTCTGCAATGAATGCGAATGCTGTCGTGCGTTGCAGGTGGAAGGCGAGGAGCTGGCGGAGCTGCTGAAGCTTCACGATGCCGTCTACGAGCAGGCCAGCAACTGGTTCACCTCGCTCAAAGACAATATGAAAACACAAATAGTCAGTCACTTTGGACACCTGCCCGGCAAAGATCCGGACCCTCAGGTGAGAACAGTACCAGCAATTCCATTTTTCTTTTTGGAGAAATTGCATTTTATCGTAGTTTAGAACAGGGGGGGGGCACACAAATGAGAGTAAAATTGCTCCTGCGGCCTGTTTAGGCAGCAATCCTCATTCCATTCACACTCTCGTGTCTTTGCGCAGTCGAGTGGCAGCGGCCCGGCATGGTGCTGGTGGCTTCTGGCTGTGCTGCCGCTGGAGAACCGGGCCCAGCTCACCATCTTGTCCATGAGCTCCCTGAAGGACCGGCTGCTGGCCATCCGAAAGGTCCTCATCTTCGTCATGCGCAAGAGGCCGCGGTGACGGCGGGCCGCTGCCCGCACAATCGAGCCACTTTTTTCAAATGTCATTTGTGTCTTACTGTCATCCAAATCCCGTATTTCCTTATGTGCCGCCGCTTCGTCATGCTGATGATAAATAAATGAGATTACCGCTATTCACTGCAAGTAGGACTTGTACCGCCCGTTAGAAAACGAGGTTCGGGAACCTCACTCAAATCAGTTTGTCTTGTACCAAAATGCAGTATTAAATAATTCGGAATCTTTTTAGTTTGAAATGGTCATTAATTTACATTGTTTTACATCTACCGTAGCCCGTTTAGGCAGCAACCTAGTCTGGGAGAACTTGGATTAGATAGTTTTAATTGCTACCACACCCCGTTGAAACGGCAAACCAGCCTAGGGAACCTCACTTGTCAATCACTCTGCTGCAATAATAGGCATTTTTGGCATTAATATCGTATGAACTTCATTTATTTATTTATTTATTTATTTTGTTCGTAAAATCCCTGTCATACTTTGTTGCAATTGAAACCAAGTCCATTTAGGCGGCACACTAGCCTAGGGGAGCCTTAACTTCTACACGCACGTCGTGCAGCAATTTGCAGGCACCATAATTCTTTGTGTGAACTTATTGAACTTCCATTATAAAAGGCAGCACTTTTTGTTTTCAGTCTTTACCGCAGCCCATTTAGGCAGCAGACTAGCCCGGGGAACCTCAATCTGTTCAGTATGCCACCACTTTGTCGTAGCTACATGCAGGTACTACTGGTCTTGAGTGCACAAACTTTTGATGAAATATCTTCCGCAGCCCGTTTAGGCAGCAACCTTGCCTTGGGAACCTCACTCCCAACTCTGTTGTAGCTATATGCAGCTATGGCAATAATTGGTACAGTATAAGCTTTATTTCTTATTTCAAAGGGGTCCTCTCTTAGTTTGGTTTAAGCGCTGCCGGAGCCCGTTTAGGTGGGAGATGAGCGCAGGATAATCTCAGTCCATGTACTTGTAACTCTATAGCTAGATTAGCATTCTTTTACTTCACGTTGACTTGTACAGACCAAAAAGAGACAGGAAAAAAACAATCAAAAACTCAAATGTACATAATCTTTCCACGCTTGGCACATAGCATATCGGTGCTAGCTCTCCTGACTAGCGTTTCTTCTTCATTCAGTCCCAATGGCGGTGGTGATGCCTTTTGGCTCTCCTCTCCTCTCTGGTGTTGCAGTACTACTGCTGATGCTTGAATGTTAGTTGTCAGTAACACGGAGGCCTTTTTCACATCTTTGTGTGCGTGCGCTACATTTAGACACTTTTCTCACTGCGCGTGTGCGTTCGTGATGGACTTCCTGAATGTCTTGGTAGCAGCATTCTTTTTTTTAAAAAACAACAACTCTAAAGCACTTAAACATTTGTCACTTTGCACTCTTGCTGATGCGTGAAAATGGAAATTATTGCTTATTTGAAGCTAAAAAAAATTTTTAAAAAAAAAGTTACAAGCTGTGGTTTTAAATGACATGAGAGAATGTTCCGGTGAGAAAAGCCTAAATGTACCGTAGATGCGCTTTTTCTTCTTTTGTCCTCCAAATGTTTGTGATCTCCTTCCCGTCTCTTTCATGGGCGGGATTCACAACATGCTGCATTTCCCTGCGAATATTTGTAAAGGGAGATCTTGTACTTATTTTTTATTGGCAATAAATGAAACCAAATTATGATTCTTCTGTTTTTTCCCCCCTCCCCTCCAAGAATTATTTATATTGGCCTATATTTGACTATTAAAGGGATACTCGACTCATTGAGCTATTTTCAGCCGTAAAAAGTTAATTATTTTTGTCTATAATTAATGTGTTAACTTCATTATTTTTCATGTACCATACATTTAAAAAGTAAAATTTCTACTTGCTGTCGACTGATGACATCACCTGTGTTGGGAAAGTAGACCAATCATGGCTCAGTTTACTGACCAAACCCAGAAAATAGGGAGCCATGACTGGCACTTTTTTTCTTCTTCTTCCAAACCACACTCACACACAAGCTTACTTCACGTAAGCCACATGGGGTCTCCCAGGCGGAGGAGCGAACCCACGCCAACAAGCACCAAAGGCAGGTGACAGCTCCACTCCACCACCTGGAGCCCATAACTGGCCCTTGCCTACTTCCTCAGCACAGGTGATATTGTCATCAGTCGCCAGAAGTAGAAAAATTACTTTTTGAAGGTATTAATTGTACATAAAAAATAATGACGTTACCACATTAATTATAGACAAAATATTAACATTTTACTGCTGAAAATGGCTCAACGAGTTAAGTATCCCTTTAAAAAAAAAAAAAAAAAAAAAAAAAAACCTAACAAAATGTAATGCTCAAATTGCATACTGTTGCATTACACAGTTGTATTTAACTTTTAAGGAGCATACATTTGCATGTTTGTTAGTTAGTTTACATGCGTTTATGTGAAATGGATTTAACTTAAACTTTTTCTCATAAGTGCCTTGTTAATGTCAAACTGCATGCCGATAAAGTGCTTATACTTTTCAGAAATAAGATCTGCCATTAGGCCTACTATGCTACGGTATTGTAATGTAGGCCATTATTGTGGAGCTTTTTATTTATTTTATGTGGTACTTGGTTTTATAAGTTTAAGAACCACTGATGAATGCATTCTTCAAATCTGGTTGCCCACTGAGAAAAAGAAATCTAGGAGGAGTCGGTCTTAAAAGGAACCCTTTAAAATGGCTGATTCCTGTGTTTTTCAGACTTGGCATCAAGACAGTTTTTCTTTTCTATTTTTTTTAATGGGTCTACTACTGATAGAAAGGTCGACCACATTTGCTGTTGTCACTATAACTAGCTAATTTGGTGGATGAATTTTCCAAAAGTTTGATTAACTCCATGAAACGACTAAAAAACATCAGGAAAATTGCCCCTTCCGACCAAAATTGTTGACTTTCTGTGCATTTATGACTTTTTTTTTTTCTACTCATGAAAAGACGTGCATACCATACATATGTCAAGTTGCCCGCTGAAATATTTCGAACGCACTTGCACCTTTTGTCCACATGGGGTCAGTATTTTCACAATGTGTTAAACATGGTGCGCGTGGTTCCTCCACGTTTTATTGTACAGTATTTATTTTATTTTTTTCACTTTTCGTACAGGGTCAGTACACAAGTGCAAAATATCGATTTAATTCATCACTAATGTATTTTTCTATGGTTCCCATAGATATGAAGATGTATTATTGATATTGCTGATTTTTTTAATGACATATTGTGCTATCACTGCATTCTGATATAATCAGTATCAGTTGGCAAAATTATGATTAAAATGTTTTTGTTTTTTTTTTGCAATCGTTATTGGTTTTCTTACATATGTCGATTAAAGCGCCACAAGCATTGTCCATTGGTATCTGTATTGTTGGCACAGTATAGCAATATTATTGTATTAATGTGTGAGTTGAAATTGTCACACTTATTCCATCCATCCATCCATCCATCCATCCATCCATCCATCCATCCATCCATCCATCCATCCGGGTTCCCGACAGATGAAGCAAGAGGAGGCGGGCCAATCAAGGCGACGAGGCCGGGGAGAGAGACTCTGAGCTGACTCCGCTGTGCGCTCCCAGTCGGAATGTAGCAGGGGCCGGAGCGTAGCAGTCTCGAGAGAGCGAGAGAGCGAGAGGAGAGCCGCGTATGGCGAGGATTTAACGCCACAATAACAAAATTCGACGATGAAACATTCTTTTTGGGCGTGAAGGGCAATTAAAACAAAAAACAAAAAAAACCGCCATTTCGCTCATAATTCGCCTGCCTTTTTTTCCGCTTTAAAAATGGCGAACGACTCTCCGGCCAAAAGCCTGGTGGATATCGACTTGGCATCCTTGCGGGTAAGTGTGAGGATTATAAACGCGTTTAATCCCTTAAATAGTTTTTAAATAAAATGAAGAAATGATGTTTGTTGACAAGGCTGTAGCTAGCCTCTTCTTTGTCTAATCCCCGCCGCTATGAGTGTGTGTGTGCGTTCAGGCCAAGTCTGAACGGACGCCGCCGGCTTTGATATCAAACACACCCTTTGCTCAATTACCGCTCCGTTAACTGATCACTGGGCGCGCTTGTTTCGTTACTTAGGATCCTGCTGGCATTTTCGAGCTGGTGGAAGTGGTGGGAAATGGCACCTATGGACAAGTATACAAGGTTAGTGTATATACATAAGTGTGTGTGCGTTTGTCTGTCTGTCATCCACGCCCCAGTTAGATATGGCGTGCACGACCTCCATTTGCACTGATTTAAGAGATTCCATCCCCTTGACAGGCTTCACGGCGCCATTTGCATGGGCGGTGTTTTCGCATTTGTCCTCGCCACAGTGCCCCTGAATGCCTCAGTGCTCCATGGTGGATTTAGGCCCGCCCCACTGTCGATACTGCCTACCGTTATTGTATACAGTGTCGATATGCAGACATAGGGCACTCCCTTTTCTTGCTATGTTGATTTGTGATGTATCTGGTTGTTTTTAGACCTAATTCAGAATGGTAGGTTGATGGTATTGCAGTTCCCTGGGGAGATACATTGACAGTTTATGCCACTCCATGGCTGCAAAAGCTCCTCAACTTAGTTTAACATAGTTGCTTGACACCAAGATGCCACAAGATGGCAGTAAAGCATTACTTTTTGTAGCCTATAAATAAAACTCATCAGGTCACTTCAACATAGTGCCTAGAATGCAACAAGGTGGCGTCAAAGCACTACGTTTGCTACAAGAGCACAGTAAGGCCTGAGACACAACATAGGCAAATGAGTGAACGTGAGAATGCCGAATCGTGATTTTTGTGAGGGTTCACTGCAATGATGGTATGGTGGTAATAGTAATGGTATTGTAAGTAGTTGTCGTAGTAGTTATGGTGCTAGTAGTAGTAGTAGTAGTAGTAGTAATGGAATTTTTTTATCAGAAGAGGGCGAGGCTGTAGTAGTTGTAATAGTAATGTGGTGGTGGTGGTGGTGGTGGTAGTGAGAGTTAAACAAGCTGTTGTTCCTTATTTGGAATTTCTACTTGAGCATATAATTGTGACAGGATGGAAGAAAAAGACCAATCTTGGACGTTTTGACTTGATCTTCTTGGGATTCCATGAATCACACAATGTTTTCCCCCCCCTTTTTTTTTCTCCCGTCTCTTCGCACTCATCTGACCCAGAAACGTGACCAGAACGTGACAGGATGCAGAAAGAATCGGAAAAATAAATATGAGGGGAAGCAAAAGTGGAAATTATGGAGGAAAGTAACACATCACCCCAGCCTCAAAAAGATGGGATTGCATTTCCGGAGAACCGTGGAGTAGTTTTTAGTGCACGCTCGGCGGGTGGGCTGGGAATCCCCCCCCCGTAACCTGCCGAGGAACTTGTTTAACCTGGTTTATGACTTTTATCCCACAGTAAATAGAAAAAGTACATTTTTATTACATGCTTGCAAGGAAGTAGTGAAACTGAGGAAGTTGTTAACAGGCTGACATTTCATTAAAAAAAAAAAAAAAAAAAGGAAATGAACACATGCTAATGCTAACTTTAGAGATGTATTAGCTACTTGTGTAAAACAGAGCAATGTGGTGTTAGTTTTTTCATCTCGTGAGTTATGCTATGATTTCCACCACCTGTCACAATAGCGCAACGATGTGAGGCGATGGGCAACACTTTGTAGGAATGTTTCCACACAGATATCAAACTGCAGAGTACCAGATCTTGCATTTAGCCCTCTGTGCCTTTCACACAAAACAAAGCAAGGCATTCATCCAGCACCACAGCTTCCGGCTATAAATTATAATGTCATGATTTCTACTGTTTCCCTTTCATGCAGAGATAAAGAAAACCATGTCATATCACAGCCGTAAAACAGAAGAACCATCCATGCCTTTCACACATAACCCAGTGAGGACAGGATATCGCATGGTGACATGACGGCCTGCAATAAATGTAATAACATTTTAATGGCACTATTTTTAATGCTTCTTTCACCCCAAAAAAAGGCAATCTTAGAGGAGAAACAGAAGATGATTAATTTATTTGCTCTAGTGCGCCAATTTTGTGGGCTGTTTGTGTGAAAGTGCATCCAAAAAGTATTCAAAATGTTGTTACATTTTGTGTACTATGTTTTGTCTTGAATTACATTTGCAAAAGTTAAGAAAATTATGAAATTTGTGAAGAAAAATTAATGTGGAATACGTCCTCTAGTGCAGCATGTCCAGTATATATATATATATATATATATATATATATATATATATACAGCACACAGATGTTCCGGCTATTGAAAGTGGACCGTCGATGGCGTCTGTTGTGACCTTTTCGTTGTACAGGAAGTGAAGCCACGACCACGACAACAAACGCGCTGCCGGGACCTTTTTCTGCTTTTATTTTCTGTGACCTTTCAACAGAGTAGCAGCAAGCAGGAAGTGAACTTTGTGGAGAAGCTATGTCGCTCATGTTGTTTTTGACATCCGTGTGGATAAATATTAGCTTAGCCTTTCGCTCTCGTCGACACCCTGTCTGTCTTTCCAAAACATTCCTGGAGGTCCGCCTCTTTGGTCACAATCAGTTTTATTCCATTTCCATCAGTTCAGTAATGGGTACTCATACTGGTATGAGTCTGGAAAAAAGAAAGTGATATTGAGCTTCCCTATTTCCAATGTTAGCTCCTGAAGTTGGCCTCTAGTGTTACCTCCATTGTTAGCTTGTGAATTTAGCCATCAACATTATTTGCAATGTTGGTGGCAATGAAGACTGACGGTAATTTCCAAAGTTAGCATCAACATTAGCACTTTAACATAATGAAATAGTTTCCAAAGTTGCCTGTGAAGCTACTTTTCAATGTTTGTTTCAAAAGATGTATCTAACATTAGCTTCCAATGTTAGCTTGAACATTAACTTCTGAAGTTGACTTTCAACATGAACCTTTACTGTTTGCTTTTGAATTTGGCTTACAATGTTTCCTCTGCCGTTAAGAACTGTGGAAGACCAATGATAGTCTGAAGATATCTCCGGAATTAGCTTCAACATTAGCTTCCAATGTTTCCTCTAATGTTAGTTATGAAAGTTGTAGTCCAGATTTACTAGATATGTAACCTCTAAAGCTTTCATGTTTGTCTAGGTTTGTAAATAACTTCTTAACTATTCCTTCTTTCTTGCTAATTCGTGTTCAGGAAACACCACATTTTTGGGGGGGTCAACTTGTAAATGGGTGTTGTCGTAGTTTTGAAATTAGGTTTGTTATCACTAGAGTTCACCAAATATCCACCAAGCCTTTGTGACTAGCTCGCACATTACCTTGCTGAGATGTCTTTTTGTGGTTACTATTTACTATAGCCGTTTGTATCTGGAAAAAAAGTTAGCTTTTTTTTGTGTTTGTCTTGGGGAGTCAGATCGTCTGAGCTGTGAGTGCGACTGGCATGAACTTAAACCCCACGAATAACACCCTTCATGGCTTATTACAGACCCCCACCCACCCCCAAGGCCTCATGGTACGTCTAGTCCAACTCCTTGGTGACAGTTGTTCATCTGTCTGAGCTGTTATGTGTGCGAGTATTATGGGTGTGTGTGACTGTACGGGCGGCCATCTGCTGCCCGTTAGTTCCGGGGGCTGTTTGTAATGGATTGTTAAGAAAGCTAGGATAATGCTAGTAACACAATGCCCTTGCTTAGGCTAGTTAGTTGTTTTTGTTGTTGTTGTCCTTTCGTAAAATGGACTATTAACTTACATTCTCCAAACGTTAGGAATGATCGATTTACAGTTAGCATGCTAATGCTAACACTCCAATGAGCAGAGAGACTAGCCTGGGGGCAGCCATGTTAACGTATTCAAATTCAGGGATTGTCATTGTCATTATTATTATTATTATTATTATTATTATTATTATTATTATTAGTCTTATTATTATTATTAGTCTTATTATTATTAGTCTTATTATGTTATTATTAGTGTTGTTCCGATACCATTTTTTGACTCCCGATACCGATTGCCGATACCCAGCTTTGCAGTATTGGCCGATACCGATACCATACCGATACCTAAGGTTTTTTCTTCTCCTCAACATGAAAAAGCTGTCCTGCCATTCAAGAGCATTCAAGGGCCAATAGGATATCTTAGATCGGCATGCAGTGAGCATGTCACATATCAATGAATGACGTGCACGAGCAAGACACAAGATGCTGCATCCAAAATCCTATATTAGCGATGGAATTAATGGTATCGGCATGTTACTTGTAAGTAGTCACCGATACCGATACCACTGCTTTAATGCAGTATCGGCGCCTCTGCCGATACCAGTATCTGTATCGGAACAACACTAGTTATTATACATTATGTAATCTCAAAACCGTAAGGCGTAGTTTATATGCTAATGTTAGCAAAGGTAGGCGCGTTAGCAGTTCAATGTCAGGGGATAAATATAAACAATTTTATACTACCTTACGAGCTAGGCTAGCTTTGCTAGTCGTCAGCCATGTTGTTTAAATCTACATATTTGAAGATTGTTGGCATTTTTGTCACACTTGTAATGTGTTCCTCTAGTGCTAAGTTAGAGAGGCTAGGTATGCTAACAGCTTAGTCTCATTTGACAGTTGACAGTTGATAAACATGTGACAGTGTCTACACTTACACATTAACTAGAGAACTAGGCTAATATGCTGAGTGGCAAACAAGCTAGTATTGCTAGTCATTAGCAACTATGGTCAGGCAATTTGTTAATATCATTACACGTTCACTAGAATTACTCATAAAGACCACACATTGCGAGCCTATTACCAATTTCTACTTTCACAAACTTTGTCTCCTTTGTGTATTCGTAGCAGAAAGATGAACATGTCAACCTCTTGTACGGTGAGGCGCAACGCATCTAATATAATGAGCAATTACTAGATCTACGGTTATATTAAAAAATGTCCGTTTATGTGATACTTTTTTTTTTTTAACATATTGAAATAAATAGTGTTGTTTTTTTTTTTGTTTTTTTTTTTAAATGAATGAATATTGAAGCATTAATTTCTACACAATGTACCTTTAAGGCTGGTTGTAGGGAATGTGTGTTTGAGGAGGAAGACCTCAAAACCAGGCAGCACTGCGGCTCTCGAGGACCAGGGTTCCCTAGCCATGCTTTAAGGCATTGCCATTTCACAGAACATATTGTGTATCTTGAGTTTTAGTGTTAGCGGGGCTAGACTTGCTAACAGCGAAATCTCCTTGTATGCCGACGGATGAATATTTGATACATATTGCTATATTTAGCTAGCGAAGTAGGCTGACACTCCGATGGGCTAGCTTAGGTATTTGTTAGCCAGGATAAGCAGCCTTCCTGATAACATCTTAGCATTATTGGCACTTTGACGATTATTTACTGTAACTATAACGATAACTTTAGTGCACTCACAGCTATATATAAGTTATATCATACACACACTTTTTTTCTCCTGGTTGCCATGGTTACATACAGTCCCACTTTAGCGCCTTGTCGCTTGTGTGTGTTGTGTAACCGCCGGCCTCATTATTGTTAGCGTTTGTTTTCATCCGCTTTGACTGGGCTCGTCCTGCCCGGTCACATGACCATCCCTCCTGCCATGCTATAGGCCCCCGGCACTCAGCTCCATGGAGCAGCTGACCGGGATGCAGGCCTCCCATTGGAGCAGAGGTTGTGAGAGCGCAAGCCTTCCTCCTGTCGCTGGGCAGACTCTGCCGGCTTCCCGGCAGGTCTGTGCTGTCATGCTGGAGAAACTTCAGGCTGGAGTCGTTTGGTTGCCATGGTGACGCGTCTCACCTCCCCTCTCCTCTAACTAACGCCCGCCTGTTTATGGGCAGATTAAGTCAATAAGAGGATGCTAACGCCATCATTTCTGTCAAAACAAGATGCCTTTTTTTCCCCGCATGTAGAAGAGCCCCACTATTTGTTACCCCTTTCACACAGAGACACCGCAAAATTGCAGCATCATTTATTTGTATGCACTTTATTTTTAAGTATGATGTGAAACCCTTTCATGCAGCTAGCACAAAATTTCAACATCATTTACTTTTTTCCTTTTGCTTATATTCAAGTGTTCTGTGAACCCCTTTCACACAGACATGCCACCCTATTCATTTTTACTCTTTACTTTATGGTAAAGTGGGAAGTAAGTCTTTAATGTAGAAATTCAAAATTGTAGCATCATACAGTTTCATTCTTTACTTTGTGTGTGATATCTTTCAAACAGAGGTACTGAAAGTTTGCTGTATCATTTTCTCTTTATATTCTGGTGGGAGTAGAGCCCCTTTTCACACAGAGATGGTGCCATATTTTTTATTCTTTACATGACATTTAAGTTTGATGTGAGCACCTTTCGTGCAGAAATACCACAAAATTGTTGAGCATTCCTTTGCCTCGTACACCTTTCATACGGAACCCAGTAGAGGCAGGATAATATTATACATGTTCACACAGTAACCCAGCATCCTGCAATACATTTACCGTAACAAGGTTTGATATTATGACGTTTGACGTTGAATCTTTCACATAGATAACACAATTGCTGCTTTCAAACGAAGATCTGGATTTTTATCTGTACACCGGTGCCATTCACACAGAAGCCAGCAATGCACGATATAGTATATTGAACTGTGCACACAAATATATTAAGGCTGGGAATCTTTGACTGTCTCACGATTCGATTACGATTTTTGGGTCTACGATTCGATTCAGAATCGATTTTTGATTCAAAATGATTTGATTGACAAATGATTTCTGCTTCAATTTACAGATATGCACAACATTGTCATGATCTACTCCAGTTGATTTGCAAGACAAAATGACAAATAAAGACATTAATTAAAGTGCCTTTTTTTGTTGTTGTTGTTGTTGTTTTTTTTGTTTTTGTTTAAACATTTATTAATTTTATATTGTAAGTGCCCTTTTCCACAAAAACAGCATGTGGGCTACAACTGCCTTTTCCCCTTCTTGTTCATTTCTAATTTAAATAAAATCGATTTTTCGATATTAATATCGATTTGATTAATAAATGAGAATCTCGATTCTTTTATGAATCGATTTTTTTTGGCACACCCCTAATATATATATATATATATATATATATATATATATATATATATATATATATATATATATATATATATATATATGAATGAAACTATCCCCACCATCCTCCATGTTCATGTTTGCGTTCATGCTGTCAACATTTATCGTCGCAGCAACATCCCCCCCGCCCTCCTCTTCTTGCTGTAGGTTAAATCCTGTCTATTTATAGCATGCGGCGGCACAGCGCAATTGTGGGTCAGTATGTTGCAGGAGGGCGGGGCCACCTTTGAACGCATGCGGCGGCATGGGCTCCAAGGACGAAAAAAAAAACCGAATGACACTAAAATGTGGACATGTTGTGAAAGCGCACAGTGGTGGTAATATCCCGGAAAGCAGCTGCATAAAAGGTACACTGTAGTATTGTTGCAGCAATATTGAGAGTTCCCTGTGAGAGAGGGTGTGTTTGGGAGAAGCATTTTCTCAAATTATTTATTTATTGTTAATTTTGAGATGGCTCCAGCTTGGTTGTGTGGGAATACCACACATAAAAGTGGGTGTCGGCTCGGATATCTGCCATCTATTTAGTGGACACCATAAAGTGGGAGATCATTTCACTCTGTTGAGGCCCCCCCGTTACTTGATGCTCACCAATTTTTGCCCACAAGCTTTTTTGTTTTTCCAGTGCGTTCATTAAATGTGCCCCACCCTTCCTCCTTGCCGTATCTTGACCCTGTATTTATTTACCCCCTTGAACACCCTCCACCCCCCCCTTAACCCCCTTATTACCCTGCGAGCCTTTTTCAAGGAATGCGCTGAAAGTGCTCACGTGGAACGTTCCGGGCGGTCTGCCTCTGGCCCCACCCTCCATGCTGAGTGAATACATAGGATGTATTTAGCCTCAATGTAAACGATGGTCATGGACCGCCCACTTCCTGTGTGTGTTTTTGTGTCTGTGTGTATCTTGGCATATGTCAGCCAGCTGCCTCCCGCTGAAAATCTTTGATATGGGATCGAACAAAATGTATCAAAAGGCAAAGACAGTCTTTAATTGTTTTTTTTCCCCCTCAATCTTAACATCAAGGAGAATGTCCACAATGGCCCCCCTAACATACTTTATTTCTTTTTTGTAAACAAGACAATTCAGCATCTCTCAATAAACCTAGTGGATGGTTTTATGTAATCAAAGTTGACTTAAGTAAACCTAATTTATGCATTTTTGTACAATTCAGTTTTCAAGAACCTTGTTAAATTTTTATGTAAACATTCAATATAATTAAGCTAGTTTTTTGTAAACAGACGTTTAAGCTACAATAAGAAGAAGAAATGAAAATGAAAATGAAAATAATCTAATTACTAGAGTATGATGTCATCACGGTGCCGTTGTCATGACGTTCGCCTTGTCCATTTCTCGTCTAAAGCCAAACAAAAGTCTTTTTTTGTTGTTGTTATTCAAAGCCAAATGTTCCCCCGCCTGAAAACCAAGCGTTATCGTAGCAACGACACCGACCACAAAGCTGATGTCGTCGATATTTACGGCCAACATTCAAGTGCAGAGAGACAAACACCTTTCACGACAGAACCCTTTGAACCATGACGTGTTTCGAGTTTCATTGAAGACTGAATTGTCTTTGATGTTGACCAAGTTAAGACGCTAGCTTGACTTTAGACGCAAATGTCTTTTGGAGAGCGAATTGTGATTTTTGTTTTTTTGTTTTTTTTGTTTTTAACATATAGGCCAGTTGTTAGTTACTGATGTCTGAATTTTCTTTGATGTTAAATAAGTACAAAAACAAAGTACAGTAGAAAGTCTAAACTGTCTGTTTACAAAACTATGATGCTAGCTTTGTTATTACAAAAACATGGAAGGCAAATTAAAGCCTGAATTGTCTTTTTTTTTTTTTTTGAAACTATGACATTAGCTTCGTTGACGACTATATAAATTGTTTGAAGTTATCGTGAACAGTTTGTATAATGTATACAAAATGTGTAAACTAGATTAATTGAAGACTGAATTGCCTTTGACACCAAAACAAAAAATCATAATAAAAAAAATGAAGTTCATGAAGGTCCCCCCCTATTGTCTGGTGTGTACAAAATCCAAACATGAATTCAATTGGATTGTCTTTGATGTTTACAAAAGCATAGGTCTAAAGTTGCATTTGATGTTAGCAGGAAGCGTGTACGTTTGATCCCAAATGTTGTATGCCGCCTTATTCCAGGGCAGAGTATTGCAGCTGCTGCCAAAAGTAGGCCAGCAAGCAGCCTCCCTGACACGACGCAGACATGCTTGACCACGCGGGCACACCGATGCGCTCCACTGCTCCACACGTGCCATCCAAACCAGACAAGTCTGACACATGATGACATGGCGGACTGCATGAGCGCACATGAGGATAATGCTTAGTGCAATCTGTTAGCATTAGCGGGTTGTAGCAAAACAAGCTGTATGAGAGAAAGGCAGAGTGCTCAGAGAGAGCTAACGTGTTTTTGTAAGTCTTTAATGAACCGTCAGTTACAGATTTTTTTGGGTGAATATTAACATCACTTGATTATGTACTTTGGCCTTAAGAACAATATGTTATCATTGCATCTGATGTGCCATATTTTTAATAATAATCAGACTCAGCAGTGTAGAGTGGCAGCCCCCCACTTCATTCACAGATGCTAATGAGCTAATTGAGTTAGCCACCTAGCCTGGCATCGCACCTCCCCTCCTAATTGAGATTGGTGCTGTTGACTTTAAGCAGCTTCTGCTGTCCGCGGATTAGTCACATCACTCGCTTCTTTCTGCGGAATTGGGGGGGGGCAAATTCCCCAAACTACACTTAAGATATTAGTCCACACAAGCCCCCATGTGAAAGAGAGCAGTGGCAATATCCAGCTGTCAGTCTGTCGCCGCAAATCCAAACTCACCCTCATTACTACAATTCTGACAAAGCATCAAGTAAGTTGTAGTCCGTCTGTGAAGGACCCCTGGCAACGGCCAAGAAAAGAGCAGAATAGGATGCTTCAGAGCAAAATGGCTGACTTACGGTACCTTTTGGGGAATTTCTTCTTGAGACTTGTGTGTGGGTATTCTTGTGGTAGGCATGGTTACCGAAGTTCATGTTAATGAAACAGGCTTCAGGGTCTCAAGATTATTATTATTATATTTTTTTTTAAATAAAGGGTACATGGTAACGACCAAAAGGACTCTAAAATGACCACATCTAAAATGATCACTGTTGAAATTCTTATCAGTCATGGCTTCTTGATACTTTTTTTGTGGGTCTTTCTACTCTTGAATGACATGCCCGACAATTTCCATGTTGCTAACTGTAATTGGCTTTGGGGACTGAATTTTTAAAATATTCTACGCACCCTGAAAATGACCAAATTGGGCCTAAAATGGCCACTTCAAAGCAACATGGCGGACTACCTATGTCTTTTGGTTATGGCTTCCTGAGACTTTTTTTTTTTTTTTTTTTTTTTGTGGGTCTACTCATGATGGACTTGCCTACCAAATTACATGGCGCTAAATGAAACTGGCTTTGGGGGATGACTTTCCCAAGAATTCAAAGGATCCTGGAATAAATAGCAAAAAATGATGACTTTCTGTATTTTCAGGCATTGTTTCTAGAGACTACTTTGTCCTACATGGTAAACGGTCATGGTAAACGGATCGCTGAAATTTCTTATCAAGTGAAATGGCTGAATTTTCCTAAAAAACTGAAGCAACCCTGGAAATGTCCAGAAAGACCGCAAAATGTCTGCTTCAGACTAAAATAGATTACTTCCTGTCTCTTTTCTGACAAGACACTTTTTTTGTGGCTCTACTCGTGATAGACATGCCTACTAAAATTCTTGTTGCCAAATGAAACTGGTCTGGGGACTAAATTTTCACGACTGCTAACCCAGAGAAGTTGGTGATAGTGTCTCGATTCACTTCCCCCTTTGTGTTGCATTTAATTAGCTCGCTGCTATTAGCCTCCATCCCGACATGTACATGTATCCTCGTCCCAGGCCTCCGATTGTGACTGGCTAACAGGATTTAATAGCGTCCTATGCCCGATTCGTATCTCCTCAACCTCCCAGTCAGCCGCCATCAACGCTAATGAGCCTCAGCCAGGGAATAACAAGCTTCCGGTGGAGAAAAGAACTCGGAGAGTCTAAAATTATCCCGCTAGCTTGCTACGTTGTAGGAAAGTTGCACCCGAGGCCAGAATGTCACCGCCGTACTACGATGGGATCCCATGACACTCGTCATCCCCTGTGCACTTTCTCTTCTACTTACGTTACCTCAGCCAAGGAGGGGCTTGTTTATTTCTTCAGGTGTAGCTTTGTGGAGAGCTTTAATGCTTTCTTTTCTGCCAACTAAATTACTTTATTCCTATGAATTACATTATTATTAATTTCACCAGATGATAGGAATTCTTAATATGCATGCTAAATTACATTTTAGGAGTGCTTTAATTTTGACTTTTATTATTCCACCAACAACATAAAATTATTGGGGGTTTTGAATTTTTATTATGATCGAACTAAATTGCCATTTGGGCAATTCTTACTCTTGTTATGCTCTATTTTAATAAACTATTTTGTTGGGACTTGAATTCTTATTTCGCTAACTCGTCTAAATTCTCTATTAGGTTCATTTTTAGTTCTTATTATTTCACCAACTTCGGCTTTTGTGGGGTATTTTTTGTTGTAGATTATTTATGTTTGCAAGTGTGTGTACGTATTGTGTTTATTGTGTGTATGTGTTTACATGGCAGCTCGCACCTGGCCTCTTGTCCATGATTCAAAGACCAGAGGGGACGCAATAAAGAAGGCCTTGTCCTTCTAAAATCACACACAGACAACCACGCGCACGCACACACACGCACACACTTTTTAGATGCCAGTGGGTGTGGGTGTGTGTGGGTGTGTGTGTGTGTGTGTGTGTGTGTGTGTGTGTGTGTGTGTGTGTGTGTGTGTGTGTGTGTGTGTGTGTGTGTGTGTGCTTTATAAAATGACACCACTGCCCTGGCATTTCCTTTCGAGGGGGGTTTGGCATTCAGCACCCTACTTCCTCGTCTTTATCCTATCTGCAGTAAATCTAGTACACACACTTGTACATATACACAAACGGTCGCCTTCATTTCAGCCCATAAACATATTATTTAGCTATGGCATAGCATCAAGCAGCTTATCATGCACTCTCAACAAAAAAAATGTTTATGCTACGACTGTAGTTTAACAACTACACAAAACAAAAACCCAGCCAGTTCCACTTTTATTGACTTTTACTCTTGTTTCTTCCTGGGTTTAGCAATGGGCAAGCATCGAGCAGCATGCCATGCACTTTCTTGACTGTCTGTTTTGTAAATCATTTCATAAATTTAGTGTAACCCGTTTTTCTTCTTCCTGAGTTTAGCGATATCTTGACATCAAGCAGCATGTCATCCACTTTTTCACTGTTGACAAAGTATACCGATACATTCTCAAATTTGGTATAACTACTCATCTTTTTTTTCTTCTTGATCTCATCTCTGAGCATCAAGCAGCATAACATGCAATTTCTTGACTAATGAAGCTAATCTACAATTAGTCACCAGAATTATAAAGAACGAAATGCAGAATCCTCTCTGACACGTCCATGTGCTTGATGTGTCAGTCTGAGTTTAGCGAAACCCTAAACCGAAACCCTTAATTCCTGGGCAGTAATGATACTTAAAACCAGACAGTTTAACTTGTATCTACTTTATGACATATTCTTCTTCTGAGTTTCCTAATAGCATAGCATCAAGTAGCATATTGTGCACTGTGTTGACTTATAACGAGCCACATTTCCATCATGAGATGTCACGCAAAACCAGCCAAGTCGGAATTTTACCTACGTGCCTTCTTTCTCATTTTTGTGTTTTGCAGTAGCCTAGCATTGAGCAACATATCATGCATTCTCTTGATTAATGACTGCCTTACTCTTCCAGTATGGCATATGATAAGTGATAACACCAGGCAACTCGCTTTTATCAAATTGTCTTTCTTCATCTAATGATAGCTTATTATTTAGCAGCATGTCATGCACCTTCTTGAAACATGAAGAAGCTTTGTCACTTCTACATGAAAAACCCCCCCAAAACACTGTGGGTTCATTGCCGTTAGCGTGTTGACAATCGTGGCTTAAGTGACAGTTTGGGGAAGTTTAGAGTGGGTTGTGGTTGGATGAGCGTGCGCGAAGTGAAGTGAAGCACTGTGAGTAAATCAATTCATGGACAGCTGCCCATGTGACCCTTTCAAGCCGCCACGCTGCTGACTGAGCGCTTTTTGTTCTCCGCCTGGCGACAACGTTTACACACAAAGACTCAGTCTATCCGTTTTTATTACTGGAACTAACTTCCAAGTTTGCTCTTGTTTTTGCCCTTGTTTGTTTTGTTGTTTTCGCACTGATCAGTTTTCGCAATTCTCATTTGAAATCCAGAGCAGGATGAAAATCATTTTTGTTTCCCGATGCGCTTTTTGTACTCTGGTTTCTATCTTTACATGTGTTTATATGCCAACTGTTAGCATCCTAGTGTCCATCCAACATTCTGTCCTACAGTCCGTAGCTTCAGTCTAAGTATCTATCGTAGTGCCTGTCCTAGTATTCGTCCTAGCGGCGGACTGTTATTGCGTCCATCATAACATTTATCCTATGGTCTGTCCTAGCGTTCAACCTCGCATTAATTAAGCAAGCGTCTATGTCTGTTTCAGCGTCCTTCTTAACAGCCCTCCTAGCATCCGCCCTTGCGCCCATCCTAATAGTGTCCGACTTAGCATCAGTTCTAGCGTCCATGCTCATGTTACTGTTTGCGTCAGTCCTAGTGTCCATCCAATTGTCTGTCCTAGTGTGCATCCTTGTGTCAGTCCTCGCCTCCGTTTTAGCATCCATATCCATCCTACTGTCAGCCCAAGTGTCCACCTTGACATCCATCCTAACATTTGTCCCAGCATCTGTCATAACAGCCGTCATGTATCCTGGCGTTCAAACCCTAACTCTCAAGTGTCTGTCTGAACATCTGTCCTTGTCTCAGTCTTTGCGTTCTATTTAGTGTCTGTCCTCACGTCTGTCCTATTGTCTGTCTTAGCCTAATATTAAGCATTCATCAGCGTATGTCCTAACATCCTTGTTTCCACTGAACAAAGAGAAATGAGCGGATGATGTCATGCCTCAAGAATTGAGTGTTTTATAAATGTTACAGCCTGTGAAGTCACCACGTGGCGACGCGCCGCTCGTTCCCACATGAGCGACTGTTCGTTTAAAACGACCCAAACAAGCAATGTTTTTATTTTTTTAGGAGTTAGGATTGGCATTGTTGCGTTTATTTTGGCTTTAGCTTTAGCCTGAATAGGCATTAGGCCAGGCAAGCTTGTGTGTGGGTGTGTGTGGGTGTGTGTGGTGGTGTGTGTGGGGGTGGGTTCTGGGTGTGTGCGTGTGTGGGTGTGCGTGTGTGGGTGTGTGTGTGGGGGTGTGGGGGGGGGGGGGGGGGTTGCGTGTGCGTGTTTATGTGGTGTTGGAAAGCGATGACTTAGCAGTGCTTCCTATACAGACTTATTTTGCTCCGTTTGTTTTTCTGCTCTGTTTTTCTTTGCATTTAAAGGGCTGGCAAAGCTTTAATGCTTCTTCAGCCTGCTTCTGTTTGGCATTTTTTGCGCTATACTAGCTATGTTGTTGCGAATCCACTCATTGCGTGTCTGCTCTGTTGTCTTGTGATTGCCAACAATAAACAGACTTTCCCCCGGGTTGCCATCTTGCTAGATGATTAGAATACAAACTGTTAGCATGTTAGCATTTTAGCAATACACATTCAAAATATTTTTTAACTTTAGCGCAGTGTCAAAAACTGCACCCAGGATGCACTCTTGCTATATGTTAGCATACCATCTGTTAGCATTTTAAACAATTACACAGCGTGACATACAATTCTAATTGCACTGTATTTATGCTCTCTGTATTTGGGATGCTATCTTGCTATATAGGTTACCAGCTGTTAGCCTGTTAGCGTTTTAACAATTCACTCATTTTAGCCACCACTTTCAAGCGAAAACAGTGGTACTAAAGTTTTTTTTTTTTTTTGTTAAACGCTGTTTGCAAAACTAAACCAAAAACCAAAGCATTTCATGTGTGATGCTAAGTTGTATTTTCCTATTATCGTGCGTAGGGTCGACATGTCAAGACAGGGCAGCTGGCGGCTATTAAGGTCATGGACGTCACAGAGGTGAGTTGGACGATTTTTGTCGATGTAGCAACTTTCAATGGTAGAATAGCATTTCTGTTATATTTTCACTGAAGCTGAAGTTAGTAAAAAAGTACATAAAGTTTTTGTACCTTTTCGAAACTTTAAAAAAAAAATAATTTTAGAAAATGTTTACTTTTTAATCTTTTTTTTTATTATTATTTTTACATTTAGTTAATAAATGAATACAATTGGTCTACTCAATATCTTTTACAATGTTAAATTACCTTTTGTGATTTTATAGAAAAAATATCTATTTTATTTTATTCTACTTTATTTTCATCTAATATTACTAGTACAGTAATTAGATTTCTTTGCTGTCTAATCCCATTGTCAACACTTTTATAAGGGAGAAACTTTTTGGGCCTTTTTACAATTTATAAAAAAAAAATTATGTAGAGGGATTTTTATTATTATTATTATTATTATTGTTATTATTATTATTATTATTATTATTAGATGGCGATGTTATGCTAAAATGTTGAAGACTGGAAACGGGAATACATGAGAGGCGCCTGGTAGAATGTGCGGTTCTGTTTGTCTTTTGAAGTTGACTGGGTTTCTTTTTTGCTGTGTGTGTTTTGAGCACATCGGCATGCGCTCTGACCCACATTCCACTTCCTCTTCTATAATGGGATGGGAAGATGCGCGCGCACTCACAAACACATACACACACACACACACACAGAGCCAAATAAAACACACTTCTGGTCGTATGCAGTTTCCAGCTGTGGCGCGTTTGTTTTAGTCGTCATGAGGGCTCAAAAAACAACGAAGAAAGTAGCGCTTATCTTGTCAACTCTTTTACTTTCTTGGAAAAGTTGATGACAAGAACAGCAGAATCATGGAAGACGTTCCTATTCCTGCCAGATTTCTTTGTTTGCTTCACCGGATCAAAGAAATCACATTTTGTGCAACAGATGGCAAAAAAAGGGTACACGCAGATTTCTACCAGTGGGAGACTTTTGGCACCTGTCACTAACTCATTGGCCGTTATCAGATTTTGACTGTATGATAACCGCAGGAAAAAATGTTGTATTTTAATGGTATCATTATCATGGTATTGCAATTACAGCTTAAAGATTATTTTGAAATGTTTGCATAAATAAATATTTCCCATATAACCCGCTCCGTTAATACGTTAGTAGAAGTAGAAACACAAAAGCATGACTGAGTTTGTGTGCGTGTGCGCGCATGTGTGAGTCACCACACACACCAAATGACATCATCACAGCTTGACTTGAATGTGTCTGGTGTCCTTGGATGTTAAGCCTTTTATTTAACGAGCCAAGTCACGTGCCATCTGCACACCGCAAAAATGGAGGCTAACCGAGGTTATAATGTGTGACAAAAAAAACAACAACCTAGAATCTCGGGCGTCGAGGAATCCTAGGACGGGAATGAACGGCATAACCGGAATGTTGTCCTACTGGGGAACGCTGCGGCTTCTTACCGCACAGCAAAACATGCACTTTATGTGTTGACATGGCAACAGACGGGCTAGAAATAGACACTTTTTTTCCCCAAAAATGACAGAGTGCAGGCTGTATGCCGGGTCACTAGTTGGCGACGTAGCCAAGCTCCCCTAATGATGATGAATGAACCTGCACAGATGAGAAATAAACACTGATTGTTCTTTTTTGTGGGAGGGTTGTAAAGGATACTAAAGCCAGTTTTTCGTATACAATAATAGGCGTTTTTCCACCGCCGGAATTTTTGGAGAACTTTTCAGTTTACCTTGGTAAAATTCAGTTTGCGTGTTTTTCCACCAACAACAATTACCAGGGTAACCAAATTCCCCAGGGGGCATCAAAGTACTCGGCAGCAGGGTCTTGCTGAGCCAGGCAGGAACTTTGAGGGGGCGGGCTGCAATGACCAAGGCTGATTGGTTAAATCTGGGGGCGTTGTTTTTACATCGGCTGGACTCAAAGTCATTTGAATTAATTACCGAGAACTGCAAGATGCTGTAGAAACACAAATCATAAATTCCCTGTGGAACTTTTACCACCAAGAACTCCCTTTACCCAGAACTCGAAGTTCCTGGTCTTGTTGGTGGAAAAACACCTAATAACACCCATTTAAATAAAAGCACAGAAGTGGTGATCAAAGCAGGATAAAAATGTGAATACAGGATTTTTTTTCTTTTCCTGGTCTATTAAATTTGTAATTTGATTTTTAATAAAAAATTTAATTTTAGTTGGTTTAACAGATTAGGTAGGTTTTTATTAAGCATTTTCAGTTATAATAAAACACAAAATGTGTATACTGATTGTTTATGGTCTGTTCCATTTTATGTAATTTTCAATAACTGAAGTTTAAATTAATTTATATTTTGTATTTTATTTAAAATTTTGATTTCAATTACTTTTTATATAGAATTTTAATTACATTAAAAATTGATATTATTGGTGTAATTGTAAAATTTAAGGTAAATATTTAAAATGGAATTTAAGGAAAATGTTTCTATTTTAAATTGAAAATTCCAAATTTTGAAATAATCATTTCAATAATCTAAATTCAAATTTAACAAACGTGACTTCAAATTGAGTTTTTCAAATAAAATTTTGATGTCATGTTTAATTTCAGTTTGGATTTCATATTTCTGTGATCTTTTTTTTCACCATGATTATTTTTTTTTTATTAAAAAAAATATTAAACAGACATAAATGTGGACGCAAGATACATTTCTTTCCTTAAGTGCTCTGCAAGTAAAGCTAAGTTTAGATTCAATTTACTTTTTCTGTTTTAATTGATCTATTTTTTGTTTCATTTCATATGAATAACAACAGATTGTAATTAAGTTAATAAAATGATTAAAAACGTGGGCACTTTTGCCATTTGCCACCAGTCTGTCTATTTCCAATATGATTCATTGAATTTTGCATTGAACACAGGACGAAGAGGAGGAGATCAAGCTGGAGATCAACATGCTGAAGAAGTATTCGCACCACCGCAACATCGCCACCTACTACGGTGCATTCATCAAGAAAAGTCCACCCGGACATGATGACCAGCTATGGGTAAGTTTCTAATAATATCAATCATAACAACAAAAACCAATGTGGTATTTATTTATAGACACTGAAGACTTAGGTTTACGACTTCCTAGAGCGGTCTCACTCTCACTGAGAAACACAGTCTCGTGTTTTGTTGCCTTTCTACAGCTGTTGTAGTGGCGACCTCGTTTACGAGGCTCCAACTAAACTGTCAATGCACGTGTTACTCTTTGGATGCCCACGCACAACTGTACGTGACATTATTGAGCCAAGAGAACAAAGCGCTCCTCTCATTCCACCAAATTGCTTTGGCGCCGTCCACTGACACTCATGATGTCCTCCATCTCATGAGTCTTTCCCGTTGTATGTTCCAGCTGGTGATGGAGTTTTGCGGGGCCGGGTCCATCACGGACCTGGTGAAGAACACCAAAGGCAACACGCTGAAGGAGGACTGGATCGCTTACATCTCCAGGGAGATCCTCAGGGTCAGGAAATCTTTCCCATCCTTCTCACAACTTCATTTTTGGTCACTTTGTGCTCATTTGTGTCACGTTTTTGTCCAGGGCTTAGCTCACCTTCATGCCCATCATGTCATCCATCGCGACATCAAGGGCCAAAATGTGCTGCTGACGGAGAATGCGGAAGTCAAGCTGGGTATGGAAATGTTAGAAATTAACCTAATATAACAGCTAGCATGCTAACAACCCGTGTAGACCCTGTCGTGTTAGTTTGGGAACATTTTGTGGGCGGGTGTTAATGTGATAAATGTACCTACTGTGATAGGTTGCATGCTAACATATAGCAATGCAGTAGGAGGAGTCGATAAAATAACAAGCCCTGTGACTGGGTGTTACAATATTTGTAATGTGAATGAATACAGTTGTAACTTGGTAACATTTGCTATGCTAACGTAGCAAGTTGGCAACCTGGTTAGAGAGAACACCAAAGCTGATTTGGTAAGGATAAGGTTTTTGCATCTTGCTTCAGTCAACTCATATTTCAAATGAGAGTCCATCAAATGCTAACTTGCTAACAGTTTGAGCACTGTAACACTATAGTAACCTGACTGCAGTACAAAGATTTCATGTCATGCTGTGAAATGATGCATGTGAAATGTTAAAATGCTAACATACTAACCGCAGGTATGCTAGCATATCGCACAAAAGGCCCTAAGGTAGATGGGTGTGGATTTTGCTCTATACATTTAGTTGTATATGATTTCAAAAATGCATTTTTCAAATGCTAACAGCTGATAGCAAACATTTCAATCTGAGTACAAAAGATGCAATGAGGATTTTATATCTTTTCCGTAGGAGGAGTGTGCAGTCAATAAATAAGTAGATTTGGCATTTAAATGCTATCATGGTGAAGTGCTAACATGCTAACAAATGCTAACTTGTGTACTTTTACCACCTCATCAGTGGACTTTGGTGTTAGCGCTCAGCTGGATCGAACGGTGGGCCGCCGGAACACCTTCATCGGGACGCCGTATTGGATGGCTCCGGAAGTCATCGCCTGCGACGAAAACCCGGATGCCACTTACGACTACCGGGTACACAACCCCACCATAGACCCCCTTTAACGCACTCAATTTGCCAGAATTTTCCATGATTGTTTTTTTCTCTCCCTTCCTCCAGAGCGATTTATGGTCCTGCGGAATTACAGCCATCGAGATGGCTGAAGGAGCTCCACGTAAGTCATAAAAGGCACTAGCCCCTTTCACTCCGCCATCCTGGGAAATTTTCATGTCTTGTAAATGTAACAATAGAGGTCTTTGGTGTCCATTATGGATTTGCACAGTCAGTGAGTGAGGTGGCGGCTCGGGTTTCTTTGCCTACCTCTTGGGGGCTGGTCTCTTGGTAGGACTGAGGGACCGGGGGCGGGTAGTGTCCCCTCGACCGGATCCCACAAGGGATGAGAATGCTGGCCCAGCTCTCCTTCTTGCGTGCTATATTGGAAACTGACAAATTTGCAAAATTTTTCTTGTGTTTTCCTATAGCGTTGTGCGACATGCATCCCATGAGGGCGCTCTTCCTCATCCCCAGAAACCCCCCTCCGAGACTCAAGTCCAAAAAATGGTGAGCCTTTTTTCCATTCTTTCAACTGGCTTTAAGTGTAAAAATATGACCAAGGGTTTGCTGCTCGCAGGTCCAAGAAGTTCTTCAGCTTCATCGAGGGCTGCCTGGTGAAGAACTACACGCAGCGGCCGCCCACCGAGCAACTGCTAAAACACCCCTTCATCAGGGATCAGCCCAACGAACGGCAGGTGCGCATCCAGCTCAAGGACCACATCGACCGCACCAAGAAGAAGCGAGGCGAGAAGGGTGAGGAAATACGTCATGCTGCCAAAGACACGCAACGGCTTACAAACAGTCAAAGACTCTTTGTTAAAGATGCCTTGTCCTAGAGACACCTCAAAGAAACATTCAGTGAGACAAATTGGTAGACACACACCTTCAAATACACATTTTGAAATGTACATCATCAGCACACCATCAAAGGCATGATTTTCCCAAGACACACACCATCAAATGCGTTGTCAAAGACGCATCGCGGCATGTTAATGCTGTTATCCCACACGTCCTCCACAGATGAGACTGAGTACGAATATAGCGGCAGTGAAGAAGAAGAGGAAGAAGCGTCGGAGCAAGAAGGAGAACCGAGGTAAGAACACACACACGGCAAGTCTGACGACATTTTAGGTTTGTTTTGGCCTTTTCCATGAATCTTTCAAAGACAAACTACTTGTTAGACCTTTTTTTTCAGATTGCTACCAAATCTGAAGCTTGAATACTAGAGAGGCAGACAATGCAAAATTGCAAAACATTTGTGTTTTTAGTCAGAGCATGTGAGCAAAGAGTGGCGGCCAAATTTGATGACTTGTCATAAAACACAAAACTCAAATTACTCATCTCATGAATGTTTTCAGTATTCAGCCCCTCAAGCCAGTTTCACCTAGCAACATGAACTTTACAAACATGGCTTAGTAGACATGGCTATCATTTGTAAATCTGCAAAATAAGTCTAAAGAACCACAACTTGAAAAGACATAGGAGGTCTGCTATTTTGCTGTGAAACTGCCATTTTAGTGTCATTGCCATTTTTAAGCGTACATACCCCAAAGTCAGTTTTACTGACAAACATAACATTTGGTAACCATGTCTATCATGAGAGAACCCACAAAAAAAGCCTCAATGTCCAATAACACACAAGAAGTCTGCCATTTTTGCTTGAAGTAGCCATTTTACCATTGTTTTGTCCATGTCTAGGATTCCCTCAGAGTGTCCTAGAGATTTTGTCCGATTGGGTGACACACGACGGCAAAGCGGTCAATTGAATATGTTTTCTTATCATTATGGTGGCTTGGCAGTTCCATCGTCAATGTCCCGGGAGAGTCGACGCTGCGTCGGGACTTCATCCGTCTGCAGCAGGAGAACAAGGAGCGTTCGGAGGCCCTGCGCCGCCAGCAACTCCTGCAGGAGCAGCAGCTCCGAGAGCAAGAGGAGTACAAGCGCCAGCTGCTGGCCGAGCGGCAGAAGCGCATTGAGCAGCAGAAGGAGCAGCGGCGGCGGCTGGAGGAGGTCAGCGCGTGACATTTTTTAGTTTGCACAATAACTTCCTGCACAATATGTGTTTTTGCAAAGTCATTTTTGTGTTAAACTGACATAATTGTGTTTTTGCTGAGTCACATTTGGACAGTTTTGTCTACCATATTTGTTTTACTTTGATTCATATTTGCCTCGTTTTTGCATAGTTTCTAATGTCTAATGAAATGTCTTGTTCTAAACCAATCTTTGATGGATTCTTCTTCATCGTTTTGTCTCGCAGCAACAACGTCGTGAGCGCGAGCTGCGTCGTCAGCAGGAGCGTGAGCAGAGGCGACGCGAGCAGGACGACAAACGGCGAGCCGACGAATTGGAACGTCGCCGCAAGGAGGAGGAGGAGCGGCGGCGGGCCGAGGAGGAGAAGCGGCGGGCTGACAGGGAGCAGGTGGGAAGACTGATGCAAAACTGCTGACGGGCGCCATGTTTTTAGCTATGCCGTACTGACTAATGCTAGCGCCTCATGTTTGGTGGGCAGGAGTACATCAGGCGGCAGCTGGAGGAGGAGCAGAGGCACCTGGAGATCCTGCAGCAGCAGCTGCTACACGAACAGGCCATGCTACTGGTGAGTCACACCTTTTTTTTTATTTTTTTTCTTTTTTATTTTTTATTTTTAAATTGCCTAGATGTAAGACCATGTATGTCCATTTATGACTACATTTGACAATGTGGCATCGGTGTTTATGAGAAAAAAACATGTACATTATTACCTACCTTATTGCGACTTCTTTTGAACATTATAGTGTCATTGTAACATACATTGTAACATTTTTTTAATGTTTAAAGACAAAACATGTATGTCCACTTTTAATGATGATTTGTAGTGTTTATTCAAAAAACATTTTCTCACTTTTTTAACATGAGCGCATCAGTGTAACATAGGAAAAAACATGTCTACGTACGATGACTTATTTCCTCGCGAGTCGGCTTTGATATTTTTGGAGACGTCAGGGGAGTCGTTACCGGTGGAGGTCGGCGAGGGCATTCCCAGGCTCGGTTTGAGAGGCCCTCAGCGATGATGTCACCAGGAAGTCAGTCATCCCGCTGGAAAGGAAATCGGTCTTTCCCATGTTTTCATTCCAGATGTTGCTGAGTGAGGTTAAGTCTTCTTAGTTGTATTAGGATGACGTAAGACGAGGTTGCTCATGATGTGATGAAGTGCTCCAGAGGATAATGCAAATAACGGAAGGAAGTGAAGGATTGTTTCCCATAATGCAGCTTGTCTATTGACATTAGCTTCATGTATGGCTTGGGAAAAAAAATTTGTGGCCCACAACTCTTGTTTTTTATCATTTAATTAAATTTAACCCATTCATGTATTCAATTTTAACTGAAAGAAATTAATTTGAACATTTTTTTCCATAATACAAATTTTTATTTATAGGGCTAAATTTATATGTGGTTAATTAATAATTACCAAAGTTAAAGGAGTGCAGTAATGTTCCGGAACATTGTTTGGCTTGCTGTTGGCACTCAGGAGTACAAATGGCGAGAGCTGGAGGAGCAACGGCAAGCCCAAAAGCTCCAGAAGCAGCTTCAGCAGCAGCAGGCCTACTTGCTGTCCCTGCAGCAACAGCAGAACCTGGACCCTAGTAGCCCCAAACACGCCCCCAAAAACCCGGAACACAACACAGATGCGGAAAAGATAACAACGGTGACTGAATCTGAGCCGGTTGCAGAGGTGAAAATGCTGGAAAAGTGACATCTGGATGAAGATTTTTTTTATTATTATTATTTATTTTTATTTTTATTTTTTTCCTCCTTTGCTTGGGGTTGTGCCGCTGCTGCTGCTGCTGCTGTGGGAGCTAACACTATTAACAAGGCTAATCAATTAATCATCTAATCGTGTGATTGATTTTTCTTGTGTGCTAGAAAGTAGCAGAAAGTCTCACGTGTTTACAGTGGATCTGTTGAGATCCACTTTTTAAAACATGCATGTCCACTTTGACACAGCTTTTTTTAAAATAACATTTTTCTATTCATTTCATTCATTCATTTTCTACTATGTATCACTTTACCATAAGACAAACAAACATGTATGTCCACGTATGATTTTATTTATTTTTTTAATGCACCTGTAACAGAAAAAAAGCATGTACACTATGTCCACTTTATGACATTCTGTAACAGAAAAAAAGCATGTACACTATGTCCACTTTATGACATTCTTGCCACCTTAGCATAACTGCAGAATGAAAAAACACATATTTATCCAATTTATTATGACCTTTTTTTTTTTTTTTTACATTATAGAATCACTGCCAGAGTAAATCACGCATGTCGTCTTCATACCAACTTATTAGCATTCATCACTCTGCCATGGTAAAACCATTTTTAACATTCAACCAGTTTTTAATGTTGTAGCATCACATGTAAAAAACAAAAAAAAAGTCCACTATATGACTACTTTTACAACTTCTGTAGGGTCATCACAAAAATAATAATAATAATTTTAAAAAAAAGTATGACACACTTCATTCTTAGTTAGGTGCTGAGTGAGCTGATTGAGATTTGCTGGTGCTTTAAAGTTTTGGGTTTGTTGTTGAACTTTGGAGGTTCCTCCGTACTGCCGAATGTCTTCTTGCATTTTCCAACTTTCTGGATCGGTACCTGATGCTGTGGTGGAACAAACCATCTCTACTCTTGGGATGGGGGTGGACTAACAATTTATTCATAACCCTTTCAAATCGATGCTGATACTTCCTGTTTGTGTCTTCTCCAGGCAGATGAGCGCTACCGGAAGAACATCCAAGGTTCTCCTCAGTCGGCGCAGACCAAACCACCACAACCGCCTGTGCCACCGCGCTCCGAGTCCTCTTACCCCAATGGGAACGCAGAGGCCATGCACCGACCTGTGGAGTCACAGGTAAAGAAAAGACACATACATGTAGCAAGAACCTGTACTTGAAAAGACAGCAAGTCCATAGAAATGTTGGTTAATTCAGCCCCTGAAGGCAACACGAAACAGACAACACTAAAAAGACACAGAAAGTTAATTTTGGCTCAAAGCCAAGTTTCTGTCCTTTTGTTTGACTTTTCGTCACTTTAAACTGTCCTACTAACCTCCTTTCTTCCAGCTTCTCCTTCCTCTTGGTGTGCTAGATGCTTCTGGATGCATTATCTCACTCCTTCTAACTTATTGTTTGCTGCTTTTCTGAACCGACATGTTCTTTTTCCCCCAACAAGGTCAAAGGGCAACTTTTTTGGAAGCTTCTGCATGCTCACCCTTCCCCTCCAAATGTTTTGTTTGTGTCAAGGTGCGGGCCCTAAAAAGCGGCGGCAACCCGCCACCGCCGCCCGCCACTGCCGTGTGTCGCTCGCACTCCTTCAGCGAGCCTCACCATCAACCTCCATCTTCATCATCCTCATCATCACCACCATCATCATTGTCGTCACATCATGCACGCACTGATGCACAAGCCCACCCTCAGACTAGACCCCATCAAGCGGTAACCCCACCTTCTGCAGAAGTACCACCCAGGGTAAGCACAGGACGGATTGTAGATGCATTTTCACCCTAGTAACATTTAATAGTGGAAAAAGTAGTTGTTAAAACGTGTAAAATGTACTGTAGTGAAATGGCTATTTGAATTCCACGTTCCTTTTTTAAAATTTTAAATTTCTCATTTAATAATGTTATTTTGATATGAAAGTTCAAATAATCAATAAAATTAAATGTATTACAATTCTAATCTATTTTAAAAGTAAAAAAATATAAAATAAACAGTACATAATTTAAAAAATACATACAAATTCAATAAAATAATAAAATGCCGTAAAATAAATTAAAATGAGTTTAAATACATTAAAATGACATTATATAATTAAAAAGTCCCTTAAATTTAAATATTACAACAATACATAAATGAAATAATTTATTAATAATTAGGTTGAATCAACTATAATTAAGATTTTATATTATTTAATTTAATTTAACGCTAATGGATAATTAAATTTGGCACAAAAATAACAAAATGAGGAGCAAGCGGTTCAGAAAATGGATGGATATAAATTGTCATTAAAGAAATTTGATAGCATTTGCACAATAAATAAACATTATACAATCATCTCTACAAGTCATATCCAAGTCATAAACTTTTTTTTTTTTTTAACATTTCATCAAGATGCAAGACTTCACATTAAAAAACAAAAAACAAAAAAAACAAACAATATATAATAATGATAATAATAATACTTCCTTGACTTGTCCTTATGGGGTATATGCCACGGAAGAGGCGGGACATGATTTTGCACAACAGTTTGTTTCCGGTCCGGGTTGCGAACGCGCAACCGAGGGTCACAAAGTCGGAAGCGCAAGTATTTTTGACGCAGCCCACATGTCGCAAACCGAACCGGAAACAAACTGATGTGCAAAAACAATCCCGCCTCTTCCGTGGTATATACCCCATAGGCAGTGGCTGCACTAACTGGCCTAAATTTTCTCATGCACGGCTTTTCTTGCCTTAATTGTCAAACCAGACTGCAAAGCATGTAGACCACAAACATGGGGGTTAGCAGCGAGACACTTTGACGATGGGATGTCACGTTGCTTTCTCGTGTCTTTGTGTGTATGAACCGGTGGATGCTTTTGTCACAAAAAAGGTCCCCGTAAGGACGACGTCCCGCTCGCCGGTGTTGCCGAGGCGAGATTCGCCTCATCGCCACGGCAACACGCCACACGCCGGCCATGCTGTCAACAGAAATGCTGTCAGGTAACTAACTGGTCTTCATGTAAACTCACACAATAGAAAGAAACATGATGAGTAGAAATAATCCACAGAATTAAAAGTCAGCATCCTGTCACGTATTAGTCATTCAGTTTCTGTAGTCCGAGTTATTTATTCGAACAAATACTTTGCACAATAGAAATAAACCGAAATAATCCATACACGGGCAAATGCTCTCACAAACTCGATTGACTGACTGCGTTGTGTCCCGGCTGTACAGTGCGGCCGAGCCTCGGCTTCTGTGGGAGCGAGTGGAGAAGATGGTTCCCAGGTCTGCTGGAAGAGGAAGCGGAAGCGGTAGCGGTAGTGGTAGTGGCAGCAGCGGAGGATCCAGTTCATCCAGCAGTTCGTCCAGCAACTCCAGCTCGCAGGCTGGCTCTGGGGAAAGGTTCAGGGCCCGTTGTGAGTGCTAACAACACACCTGTGCTAATACCTCGAAAAAATGCAAAAAAAGTCAACGCTGCCTTTTTTTTCCCCCCGCCTCGGCTCGTTCCTCCGCACCAGCCTCCTCCAAATCTGAGGGCTCGCCCCTCCAGAGGCCGGAGAATGTCGGGAAAAAACCCGAGGAGAGGCCGAGACCCGGCAGACCAGCGGTGAGCGAAGGGTTAGCCAGCTACCCGACGTAGAGCTAGAGCACGTAGATCGGCACGCTTTTCTTCCCCTCTAATAACAATAAACACTTTGAACTGTCCCGTGCGTGGCTCGTGTTTTCTCTTAACTTTTTTACCTAGTGATTTTTACTACCTATGCAACTTCTAGTGATTTTTAGCCGTTGTTCAAATTTGTCATATGGTACAAATTGACAATTTTACCTCATGGCAGCTTCTAGCAATTTTTTACAGCCGTTTTTTTGTTTGTTTGTTTTTTTTGTTATGTCATGTTCTAGCAATTTACAATTTGGTCAAATTCTAGTAATGTTTACCATTCTTTTGTTTGAAGTTGGTACATTGCTGAAAAATGCCAGTGACAAACAATTTGACCATTTGTCAACTTTTAGTAATATCTGCAATGTGCTGAAAGTTGATTTATGGCAAAAATCTCCATAAGTTGACTATTGCATGTACTTCATTTGACCATATGCGAATATCGAGTGAGTTTACTCACCAGGTTCTAGCAGTTTTACCACGCGACAACATTTTGATTTCTACTAATTCTCAACTTTTTGTGATTTTACCATACGTCAACTTCTACCGCTTTTTACCATGTGTCAACTTGTAGAAATCTCCTTCTCCCACCTGTCAACTTCTTGCATTGTTCGTTGCTTTGTGTCAGTTTCTGACGGTTTTAACCATTTCAACTTCTAACATTTTTTTCCAGTGTGCGGAATAACTTAATAACTTTGCCTCCTGCAGCTCTGCCGCTTCATCTTCTGGTTTCTTACTGCCTTGGAGTAACCCCACTTCACATCTAACAGCTTCCTGTTTCCGGCTAAATAGAGTGTAAATTTTTAACCGTTTTTTTTTTTTTTTTTGTATTGTTTCGTTTGTTTTTATCTAGCAGGACCTGACTGCGCTCGCCAAGGAACTCCGTGCGGCAGACGACGTCCGTCCCCCAAATAAGGTGACGGATTACTCGTCATCCAGCGAGGATTCGGATACCACAGACGAGGACGATGATGAGGAGGTGGACCAGGAGGGCGGCGAGGAGTCCACCTCGGGCCCAGAGGACTCCAGAGCTGTGTATGTGCCTAAACAGTACCCCCAAAATATATCTGTACTTATTTATGACATTATGAAACAGTAGAAACAATTTTAAATTTGAACAAATTTAGTATGTTATGAAATTCATTATGGTGTCAACTTATTTTGTTGTTGTTCAATTCTGACAAATTTACGACATTGTGGTCATTAATATCATGCACTAATATTTGCAGCTGTTTATTGTTTCCTCCTGGCCAGGTCGTCCCGGTTGAGTAACGGCGAAACGGAGTCAGTGAAGACGATGATCGTCCACGATGAGGGCGAAAACGATGCTGGCTCCACGCCGTGCAAAGATAGCACTCTGGTAGTCCGACAGGTACCCACGCCCGAAACCGTTTGGCACTTGCATGTTTGCATCACCTCGGTTTTGTGTTGTTGTTGTTTTTTTTAATTTTTTTCATTTGTTCATTCCACACTTCCCCCTCACTTTTTGTTTGCATGCTGTGTTAATTTTCTTGCTGTATGCTAAATTGTCAGTCATGCTAAGGCTACAAGCTCACATTACGACACTAACAGTTTCTCTTAACATTAACGTACGTCTTTATTCTCAGAGTTCCGTGATATTTATAATTACATTTTTTTTTTGTGTAAAGATATGTTTTTCTCATATTATGACTTATTTTCTTGCCAAATTGTGACTACCGTATTCTCACGACTATAAGGTGCACCACATTATAAGGCCCACCTTCAATGAATGACAATTTTTTCTTGCAAAATTACATCTATTATCTTGTAGCATTTTCTCCTTAATTTTGTTAATGGTGACTTCTCCTGAGTATGGTAGGCACTAACACAAGAAAATAAATGTTTTTTTAATTGAAAAAAAAAAAAAGTAACCAAAAAACCTTTTTTTTGTTTTTTGTTTTTTGTTTATCATTAAAAAAATTTAATTTAAACATTTTATAAAATCAGGGAAATTTGACTTCTTCCCCCCCCCACACACACACACACACAATGTTAAGTATTTCTCCCTTTGCTGACTTTAAAAAAAAAAACCTTTTTTTTTTTTTTTTTTTTTTTTTTTTTTTTTTAAACAAGTGATTTTCCTTTTTATAAAATTATAACGTTTCCTAAAAGGCAGCTGTGGCTCGGTTAAAGTTTTCAGTGGCCAAATTGTCAAGTTGTTCCATTCCCTGCTCCAACTGTTCACTGTTGAAGTGCCCTTGGGCAGACACTGAACCCTAAATTGCCTCCAGTTTGGCATTATAAATAGGAAGCTGTTCTTATAGCCTTACTATGTTAAACAAAGAAAATTAAATTATTAGAAAAAACATATCTTGTAGTGTTAAGACTTTCATCTAGTAAAATTACGCCTGCCCTTTCTTGTAAAATTCTGACTTTACTCTCCCCGCATTAAACCGTAATTCTCGTAAAGTGCCAACTTCTCTCGAGTGTGGTTGTTACTAACCATTTCGTATAATAAGCATTTTTTTTCTCTCCAAAATTAACCAACTAACTTGGCATTTTGTCCCGCCTGTAGGGTAGCCACCGTAGCATAGCTAACACCTTCCCTCCCCTCGAGCTGCTCCGAAACGCGTGTAGCGGCAAAGTGGTGTACCCCTCTTTCTACTTCCAGAGCGAACACAAAAAAAGGCCCGCCGGCTCGGTGTCCAGCCCAGGCCTCTCCCAGCACACCCCCAGCCCCCTTCATCACCAACACCATCACCACCAACACCACCATCCCCATCATCATCATCAGCAGCAGCAGCAGGCCGAACGGAACGGCTTTGCCGGCCGCATCCACCTGCTGCCGGACCTGATCCAGCAAAGCCATCATTCCTCCCCTTCCTCCTCCCCGTCCTCCCCGTCCTCCTCCTCCTCCTCCTCCGGTCTGGCCAGTCCCATTGCGTCCCCCCAAAGCCCCCTGGACAAGCTGGCCCTCCTCATCGAGGTACGGAACTGGCTCGCTTAATTAAGTGCCCTTGGATAATTTAAGTGTCTCCAGTGTGAACTAGTCAACCTACAATTGCATTAAGTCAGTCATCATTTTTGTCATGAAAAAACAATAATACAACTTAAAAGAGGCGATTTTGTGCAGTTTTTGCCTTAATGATTTGCCTCGTATAATTCCTACTTTATTCTTGAATTGGTATGCCTTGATTCTCATAAAAGCATCACTTTTTCCTTGGAAAGTTACTATTTTTGCAACCTCATTTATGTGAAATCACTACTTGTACAAATGTACTTTATTAAATGATATAATTTTAAATATAAAATAAAAATTACAACTTTGTTCTCATACAAATTATAGATTTATTTTCATAAAAAGTATTTTTTTCTTTTAAAATTGCCACTCTATTATTGTTACATTTTACTGCATTATTCCCATAATGTTAACCTTTTTTATCATATAATTATCAATTTATTCTCGCTAAATTACAACTTTTTTCACGTATAATCACTTCTTCATTCTCGTAGAATTGACTATCTGCAGTCACCGTATTATCCCCATAAAATTACCCTTTTAAAATATGAATTTTATTCTTGTAAAATTCTAACTATTCCTGGATAATTTCTCATGAAATTTCTCATATGTATTCCTAATGCTACTACTTTATTTTTGTAATGTTATGTGGTTTTACAAATTACAAAACTGACTCGTGTACTATATGCCTAACATGAGGCAGATTTCTGGTGAGTTTCAATCAACATTTTATCGATGTTCAAATCTTGTCACAGTCTACAGAAGGAACATGAAGGGTAATATTTATCCACCATTTTGTCCAGATCCACCATTTTGTTTGTACTTCCTGGAATGAACCGTTGTGTTGTGTATGCATGTGTTGTCATCCTAATCATTTTCTATTTTTTACGCTTTTAGTTTGTGATGAGGGTCAAATTATGTTTTTTGTTTTGGGGTGGTTGTGTGTGTGCGCGCCCCCTGCAGAGCCAGTCGAGCAACAACATGCAGAAACACAAGTCGTCGTCGTCGTTCACGCCGTTCATCGATCCGCGTCTGCTGCAGGTGTCGCCCTCCGCCGGCAGCGCACTCAACAACGTCGGTGAGTTTGCCGACAACCGTCTGTTTCACTTGATTGTGGTGAAAATTTAGACACAACCATCATTATTTTACTTTTTCCAATTTTATTCTCTTAGAATTTTTTGTTATTTAAAGTGGATTCTACATCATTTGTAATTTTCTAGGTTACGGCAACGACGCTCGTCTGGCGGAGGCGCTGAGGGCGGACCCGTCGCGCAAAGGTTCCGTGGTCAACGTGAACCCGGTCAACACGCGCCCTCAAAGTGACACGCCCGAGATCCGAAAGTACAAGAAGAGGTTCAACTCTGAGATCTTATGTGCGGCGCTCTGGGGTGAGTAGGACAGTGCTGTGAACCCTTATTGTGACAATTTTATTCTCATAAAAGTACTTTTTCTTTTGGTTAAAGCACAAAAAAGCTATTTCATGGTTGTTTATTTATTTTTAGTTATTTCTGTGTCCTCTTTATACCCTTTTATTGTCATGAAACGATGCCTTTCCCCTGCATATCTACCCTCCCCCTGCAGGTGGCAGTGTTGGCCCTATTTTATTTGGATTGTTTTGTTTTGTGAAATTCCAGGGGTCAACTTGCTGGTGGGCACAGAGAGCGGGTTGATGCTTTTAGATCGCAGCGGTCAGGGTAAAGTTTACCCGCTCATCAACAGAAGACGTTTCCAGCAAATGGACGTGCTGGAGGGACTCAATGTCCTCGTCACCATATCAGGTACGCTCACATGTCACTTATAAATGCGTGTTGCAATTTAATTTTTTTATATATTAAAAAAAAATCACAGATGGGTTTGGGCTACTGAGGCACTGTCATACTTTTAGTGAGATTGATATTTTTTTTTTCCTCATAATGTTACGTTTTTATGTTTTTGTTGACTTTCCATTCATAATGTTTGATGTTGTAAAATTAGAATTTGGTTCTCATAAATTGCTTTTTTTTTTCTTGTATAGTTATGACGGTTACGCTCCAAATTTTGGCTGTTGGCATAAAATGACTTCTCGTCATTCATTTTATTATTATTATTATTATTATTATTATTATTATTATTATTATTATTATTATTATCATTATTTATTTATTTATTTATTTATTTATTTATTTTTTGTCAAATGGCAAATTACAACTTTGTTGTGAAATTCTGACTTTTTAAGATTATGTGGATATTTTTTTAATAAGATGCCTTAGGTTTTTTTCTAAAAAAAGAAAAAGTTTTACTTTTTCTACAGAAAATGAAAACTTTCTCATAAAGTTTTTCTGTATTTTTTCTTTCTTAAATTAATTTATTCAGTTTTGTGAAATTGAGCATTTTTTCCAAATTTTATTCAAAACATGTTTCCATTTATTCCATTTTTTTCTTGTAATGTTTCTTCTTCCATAAGTTAACAATTTATGTCTACATTTATCTTTAAATGTAAGATTGATTGATTGTTTTTATGATTAGAATTTTTTATTTATTTTTTACTGTTCAAGTGTCTATAACACACTCGCACAAGTCACCACATACCGAGTACAGCTTAAGCGCTTTGTGACAACACACTCACAGGCTATCAGTCAAAGGATGTTGTGTAAATATCGTCTGGTGGAGATGGCGTCACGACATGTAGCGTGCGTTTCCATCATGGAAGGAACAAAAATGCTTTGTGGTAGAAAAGTGTCACGTCAAGGAAGCTTTCATCAGCATCCGCAGCGTATGGCACGCCACACGTTGTTGTAATGCACGTGTGGGAGCGTCACAGCCACATTTTGTCGAAATGCGTCCCACAGCTGCTGTAGCTGAAGTTTTCCATGATTGTCATTTGCAGTGATGTAACGTGTCACAGGAATACTAATGTAAAATGACCGTTTTTATTCTCGTGACGTTGTAACTTATATCTAGTGAAATTTCAAATATATTCTTATGAGAGTAAGTATTATTTGTTGCCTTGTGTTTGCCTTGTTGCTCGTAAAAAATTTTTTTATGTTTTAATGTTGCAATTTGTTTCACTTACAACTTATTCCTTCAAAATGGCCAAAAAATTGTCCCAAAGCTGCAAGCTGGTTTATCATTTATTTTTGTTCTTAAGTTACGACCATTCTCACAAAAGAGACGTTTTTGTTCTAGTAGTTGACTTAAATCTCATAAATATTGCAACCGTTTCTTGTAAAATCCCTCTCGCTCTGAATATTTTCACATTCTCTAAAAACTATGACTTTTTAAATTACTTTTTTCCTAGAATTACAACTTAATCCTAGATTTATTTATTTTTTTTATAAAATTGAGTTTACACTTGAAAATACAAATAGTTTTACCTAGAATTATGACATTTCTCATAAAATGAACACTTTTGCCTCCAAAACTATGACTTATATTTGAAAATAATTTCAATATTGCTCATTAAATTTTGACTTCTTCTGCCCCTTCAAATTGATGTCTTATTTCTCATAAAATTGTCCTGTTTTTCCCAAGTTCTGACTTGTTTTCTTGTTAACATTTTTCTCATAAGTTAAGACTTTAAGATTTTTCACGTAAAATAACCTTTTCTGCTATAAATGTGATTTTTTTTTCCCCCTCATCAAGTAACTGTTTTTTCTTTTAAAATGATTTACTTTTTATCACACAAAATGCAAGACTTTTTTTGTCCATAGAATTCTGCACTTTTCTTGAAAATTATTTCTCTCTTTGACCTCATTTAGTGAAAATTGACTTCCTTAAACCTGTAGCTACCTTGTAAATATATACATATTTAGCCACTACATTAGGCACAACATCTCATGCACTCCCAATCAAAAATGAAACAATTGCGTTGAATGCAGTAGTGACGTTCAATTGTATTATAGTGACAAATGAATAAAGTGTCTCATTTTTGTGAACGGTGTTCAGGTAAAAAAAACAAGCTGCGCGTTTACTACTTGTCGTGGCTGCGGAACAAGATTCTGCACAACGACCCCGAGGTGGAAAAGAAACAAGGCTGGACCACCGTCGGCGACCTGGAGGGTTGTGTCCACTACAAAGTCGGTGAGTGCCGCAAGCCTCACGCAAATCTCGTGTCCAGCCAGTGACTCCCTTTTTCTCAGTGATGACAATGAACTTTGACCTGCAGTCAAATACGAGAGGATCAAGTTCTTGGTTCTGGCCTTGAAGAACTCTGTGGAGGTCTACGCATGGGCACCCAAACCTTACCACAAGTTCATGGCCTTCAAGGTGAGGAGTTGATCCGCAACGGCCAAAATGTGTGCTCATTGTACAAGGATGCCGGTTTATCACCAAAAACGTAAACTTTTTTTGTTATATATAATGCAACTACTTTCTTTCTCGTAATATTAAGATTTATTTTCACAAAATGAAGGCGTGCAAATTTCTTGCAAAGTCGCGACTTTTCTCATAAAACTTTATTTTGACAATATCCAAACAAAACTGTGACTTTGTTCCAATATAGTTTATTTCAATAAAATCACGAGATTCTTTATCATTTCTACAACGTGTTTCTAATAAAAATAGGATTTTATTGCTGTCAAATTGGGATTTTTCTTGTCACTTTTTCTTGAAACATTAAGGCTTTGTTTTTGTATGTATCTGTTTTTTTGGGGGGGGTTTCCCCTGTAAAATTACTTCTTTTTTTTCATTTATTATAAAATTACAGTTTTTATTTTCATTTTTTTCACAACTTGATTTTTTTTTCCACAATGTTACGACTTAACCAAAAAATTCCAACTACCGGTATGTTCTTGTAAAATTACTAACTAGCCTAGTTATTTTTATTGTAATTTTACAGCTTTATAATTGATTGTCAAACTTTTTTTTCATACAAAAGTTTGCAACTTGATTTTCATCAAGAGTTTTTATCCCCTCAACATTAATTCAATTAAACAGTAATTATCTGCATAGTTCCAAAATCGTTTTCTTACGGTTGTGCTTGCAGTTAATTTTGTATTTTATTTTTTTTTACTCCAGTCTTTCGGCGAGCTGGTCCACAAGCCCCTTCTGGTGGACTTGACGGTGGAGGAAGGCCAGCGTTTGAAGGTGATCTACGGCTCGTGCTCCGGCTTCCACGCGGTGGACGTGGACTCGGGGGCGGTCTACGATATCTACCTGCCAACCCACGTAAGACGGCAAAATGCCTTTTTTTTCCCCTTATTTTTATGGTGAACGAGGCGGCTGATGTGGGCGCGTCACTGTGCGCAGATCCAAACGCACATCCAGTCTCACGCCATCATCATCCTGCCCAACACGGACGGCATCGAGCTGCTGGTTTGCTACGAGGACGAGGGCGTCTACGTCAACACCTACGGACGCATCACCAAGGACGTGGTGCTGCAGTGGGGGGAGATGCCCACCTCCGTTGGTGAGAGCGCCACCTCTAAGAACCTTTCCCCAAGAACTCAAATTGAATAGTCAAATACTGACTTTTGTTCTTGTAAATGTGACTTTTTTTCTTGTACATTTCTCATAAAATTTCAAATTCAGACTTCAATACAATTTCTTATTACGTTATTCTGTACTATTACATTTCATCATTTTTCTTAAGTAGTAATAAAGAAGTAATTGTGAGTAATTGAGCTTTTTTTCAACATGGCCCTGGTTGATCGCCTTTGCTCTGCTGCCACCTGCTGGCAGTTTGTGTAATTATCATTTCTGCAACCGTTCTTTGCAGTTGAGAGGCTCCATCCAATCCTTCTTTATGCTCTAGCATTAAAAAAAAAAATACATATACGTATAAATACGTCTTTGGGACACTTAAAACATTTAAAAAAAAATAATAATTATACGTTTTTGGGAGCAAATGAGTTAAAATCTTTTTCTTGTAGATGAATCCGGACAATTTCTAAAATTAAGACTTTCTCGTAAAGTTCGGACTTCATTCTAATATGTAGATTTAAAAAAATAATAATTTTTTCCTCGTAACGTTCATTTTTTAATTTAACCTACAATTTATTTTTGACGTTTTCTTCTGCGAGACAAAATATTGCCATATTGCATCATTATCAGATATCGATACTGTCAATGTCAATGCTTATTTAATGACAACTTTTTTAAAAATGTGTTGGTAGAAAACACGTTTTATGACATTGGGTTTGGGTTCACAAACCTATACATTTCCATTAGACACATATTTGTTTAGTGTCTGAATGTGTTGATCGACCCGCGACCATTGTGGGGAATAAGCGGTCAGGAAAATGGATGGATGGATGCGTTGATCGATTGATTTTGTTTTTGTTGCAGCCTACATCCGCTCCAACCAGATCATGGGCTGGGGCGAGAAGGCCATCGAGATCCGCTCTGTGGAGACGGGCCACCTGGACGGCGTCTTCATGCACAAACGGGCCCAGAGACTCAAGTTCCTGTGCGAGAGGAACGACAAGGTGAGACTGCCAACCACTTGCCAAGGATCATCCCCCAAGCACCTGGGGTTGGATTCAAATCCAGAATCCAAAATGTGCTTTTGTCATAAAAGTATCAGGTTGCGTTCATATGAATATGTACGTTTGCCCTCAGGTGTTCTTTGCTTCAGTGCGGTCCGGAGGGTCCAGTCAGGTCTACTTCATGACGCTGGGCCGAAGCAACCTGCTCAGCTGGTAGACGGACGTCTTCCTCTTCTTCATCCTCCACTTCCTCTTCCTCCTGCTCCTCCGCCTGGCCTTCGCTAACACTGGATCTCAGAAGCCGACCACCTCTACAACCACAAACCCCGCCGGACCTCAAACGGACCCGCGGACGAGGACTCCACGCGCCCTTCCGTGACGGGAGGACGGCGTCAAAATGTGAATTCCCGCAGAAGGAAATCCCCGAAAAATCTCCTGGTGCTCGTCATCGTCGTCCTCGTGGTTTCTCCCGGACTTTGAACGTCTTCTAACCGCCGGAAAAGTTTTAATCAGTCCGTAAATGTGTGTCCGTGTTCTTGTGTGACTGGGATGATGGATGGTGATGAAGATGATGATGATGATGTCATGGTGATGCACAAAGTGGGCGGGGACTCATTTTGGCCAGGAAGTGAGGGCAAAAAAAAAGGACAAGACAAAGAGTATTTTTTTTCTTATTCCTCCCACATGAGCGTGAAAATTTGTGTTTTACCTTATTTTATTTGTTTTTATTAATAACAATAATAATATTAATATGATTATTTTCCAATGCACATCCAGCCCTTACGCCACTGTCTTGCTTGCTTCCACCCACAGAGGGCGACATGCTGTCTGCACAGAATGTGTGAGTACCAAAACAAGAAGTCAATAAAGTTGTGTATGTACAAAAACATATATAATATCTGTGAATAGAAAAGAAAAAAAAAAGATTTATTGGTGAGAAGGTGGGTGTGTTTGTGAAGCTTGAGATGATGATGGTATCCCCTTGTTCTGGATATTTGCAGTTGGAGGCATATCGCAAACAAAATTGAGAAGGAAAAAAAAAAATCCCATTGACTCCTGTTACCATGGCAACTACGGAAGACGCCATTTTGTGTTTCGGGCAACAGTCGCCGCAAGCATCCCAAGCTGGATCACAATAACAGGAAATTCAGGGGGGGGGGGGGAAACTCACTGGATCCATGTCACCATGGCAACCGTGGAAGACGCAAAATGGTGGATCAACCCACACATGGACTTCGTTTTGCATTTTGGGCACCAGTTACCATGGCAACGATGACAATGTTGTCATGGCGACATTGCAGATGTTTAAGAAGATGGAGGTGGACCACAAATAACGGGAAGTCTTACCTGGACGCTGGTTACCATGGTAACCATGAAAGACAAACATGTCTGAACACACCTGGACGCCATTTTAGTGTTTTGGGGGACAATAGTTACCAGAGCAAAAGATGGCACAACAATTTTCCTGATCTTTGAGAAGCAAGAAGTTTTACCTGGACCCCGGTTACCATGGCAACAGTGGAAGACAAGAATGGTGGATCAACAACACACAGACACACACACACACCTGGAAGCCATTTCGTGTGTTTGGGACAACAGTTTCCATTGCAACAAACGCGTGGATCATTTGTCATGACGACGGGCCAAACGCTAAAGAAGCTGGTGCCAGGTCACAGCAACACCCTGGACTTCTACCATGGCAACCGTGGAAGACTTTGGAAGACACAAAATGGTGGCACTGATATTTGGATGCCATTTTGTGTTTGGAGCAACGGGCAGCAGGCGTCGATGACAAAGATGCGTTGCGGATGTTTCCAGAAGTTGGAAGACAGGAAGTTGAAGGGGAGAAAATTTTCACTTTGCTGTCACCATGGCAACCACGGATGACAAAAACTACTTTTTTGAAACGGCAAGGATCAGTGCATGTTTTGAAAACCCTCTGACAATTTATTGAGGCGTCAAAAATGGAATCTGAATTTTGTTCCCTACTCGGTGATCACCTAGTGAGTATTCTTAAAAAAAAAAAAAAACACTTTCTAAATCTTGGCAAGAACCCTCTTGATTTTTAAAAATGTCCTCTGACTAGAGGTCGGGCTTGCACCAAAAAAAGTGCATTCGCTGCTCGAATTGACGTTAGCCACCAAATGGCCGAATCAATTAAAATCATACTTGTACTTTGCAAAAACTAATTAAAGTCATAGTCTAACAAAAGCAAAGGAGTGGAGCACACACTGGCACGTTGACATAGCATATCAGACACGTAAATTTTAACCTTTTTTATTTCATTAAAATACCATACTTTAAAACCCTTAACGTTCAAAGGGCCCACCCTTGCGTTTGTCGCTAGGACAGCGTTAGCCAGACAAATAACATATTCCCATAACTACTTTTGGGCATCTACTCCAATCCAGCTTTCACACATGAGTAGCTTTCCCACATAGACTGGACAAACATTTCCCTCTGACAACAATGAGAAATTTTTTGATTCAGCATTTGTTTTCAATGGCCAATTCGCTATTCAATTCGACTCCCCACCGATTTGAGCAAAGCTTCTGCATGGTTCCTTGCCATGTTTCAGTTGTAGTTAGAGAACAACGACTCATTGCTTTTCTAGATCCAGGCAAGAATGCCTTTTTTTTTTTTTTTTTTTTTTTTTTAAATATCCTCAGATGACGTTTGCGATATTTGGTTGTTAAAGACTGAATCTGTACTGGAACAAGTCTCCAGGTTTCCCGTCACGCCTCAGCCACTAGCCGGTTATCCACCACAACGTTTCAAACGTTCAGGAATGATCAGTGTTCTGTCAGTGTTGGGAGTCTTGTGGCATTTTAAATCTAGCTAGCAGACGTCTGACTCTCGTTTGATCATTTGTTTTGTTTTTGGCCGTGACAACAAACATTTTGATGATATTTTGTTCAGTTGTGCATTTATTCGAGTATGCGCTCGCTTCCTGTCAGCTCCTGCGCCAACGGCGCTAACGCGTGTGTGCTTTAGGATGTCCTGTTTTTGTTTCTTTCAATAAACTTGAAAACACATTCAAACAAGATGCAATGTCTTGGTTTTCCTGCCACTGTTTTTCTCGTATGCTACGATTTCTTTTTCTCTTAACATCATGAGAAAAGGGGTTCCTGTAAGTTGCTTTATATTTTGTCTTTTTTCCCCTTCAAAACATTACACATTATTTCTTTAGTTCTTTTTCTTCATTATTTTTTTCTGATGAGTGATGACATTATGAATACATTATTGAAACATTAGCATACTTTTCTCTCAACATTGACATTTTCTTCTAACTTTCTTTGTCATAACATTATTTGCCACTTATTTTTTTTTTAGTAATATTACACTTTTTTTTTTTTCTCACTACACTATTTTATTTTTTTTTTTTTTTTTTTTTTTTTTTTTGGTAAGGCTGTTTGACACCTTTTTTTTTTTTTTTTCCCAGTCCAATACCAGTAAGTACCCAAATCTTGATTGTCACCGATACTGATACCAAGTACTGATATAATTATTACTTTTGATACATAAAATTTCCCGCAAAAAGCAATGACAGATAATTTTGAAGACTTATATCCCAATATTGTACAGTATTTTCCTTAAAATAGGGCAATTCCCTCTTCTTCTCATTTGCAATTCTAAGTTGCTGATCCTAAAATGGCCACAAGAGGGTGCCATACTGACACCTGGTATCGGTACTCGCCCATCCCTGCTTTTTTTTTTTTTTTTTTTTTTAAATAACATTTCTTGAATGACCAGTTTTCCTGTAACATTATAACTTCTCCCAGAACAAACAAATGTGTTCTCGTCACATTACACACTTTGATTTGAAAGTTACAAGTTTTGACTTTTTCTCATAAGATTACATTAGAATATCACTACTATTTTGTCTCCTAATGACTTGTAATTGTACAACTGTTATTTTATTTTTTTTTCATTGGACAATGCAACTTTTTTTGGGTTACATTTAAATTTTACCACGTGACATTATGACTCTCATTTTGGTAATATTACAACTTTTTTGTCACATTATATTTTGGCTTTTTGTCATAACGTTATGACTTATTCTTGTAAATTACGACTTTTCTGTCATAACAAAGAAATTTTCTCCGTTCCAGACCTTTTCTTGTCACACTTGATTATGACTTTTTTTTTTTTTTTTTAAATAACATTACCACAATTTTCTTCTTCTTGAAACATGATTTCTTTTTCTCAATTAACTTATTTTTTTAACATTACATTACATTGTCAGAAATTGATGAATATATTGTAATTTTGCTATTCTTCAGCCTTTATAATAACACAACTTTTTTTTTTTCTCATTTATGAACATTTTGCCTCTTAATATTTTGAAGGTCAAAACTTTCTCACTTATTTTTCTTGTGACGTGACACATTTATGCTTATAGAAATGAATCGCCACCCCTCCTTCGCTGTGCTGTTTCGGAGTACAAAGTGTTTGGTTGGGAAACCTTGGAGTTTACCTGCTTGTGCCTTCAAATGAAACACTGACGGGAATAATGAACACACACCTGTGCAATGTAAGTACAAACTCTGGAAATAATACAACTTTGTGACTTTGCTTTGTAGGCTAATAGTCTTATTCGCTAATCTCAAGATGAATGTTTGTTATTGTTGGAGTTGTTTTTGGTCACGTGTTTAACAATGTTGTTTTTTTACTCATTTGGACTGCAGCTTATTTCATGGGTGGGGTCTTCCTCAATGACACAAATACTCATTGATTGACTTGCACAGACACATAATATTTAATGTTAAATTACTACTACCAAATAGGAAGTCATTCACTGCCATTAACGACTGTAGAAGTCAAAGATCCATTTTAACTGGCATGATATGAAAGGAGAAAAAAAAAGTGACAAAAAAATGTAAAAAGCACTGCTAAATAAAACAAACAGTCTCTGTTTAAAACAAAACAATGTTTAAACCACTACAACTCTATTTGATATTGTCTGCTAAATGTAAACAAAATGCTGCAATTAGCTCCTTTTCCTGTGTGTATGTGAGTTTGTGTAATCTCCTGAGGAAATGGAAGCAGAAGTGAACTTTGTGTGCCTTTAAACGAAAATGTGTATATAAAATTCACACCATTTCAAATCATAATTATATTAGCATTTATTGGAATTCTGATAATATTCATATCAATGTTTTTTTTAACCAGTTTAAACATTTTTATTTTTTTTTACCTGACGTACGTGTGAGTCAGACCAGAGTTGGCCCATCCTGCGGTTGCAGGGTTTCCATGACGACCGATGAGGTCATCGCCCTCTACTTAAGAGTCGGATTCGGGACCGGGACCCTCACTCAGGCAGGTGTGAAGTGGTCAGTCGCCATTGTGGCTTGAAAGCCGTCCGCTGGTCCCACCGCGTCGGACGCTTCTCCATCCCATGGCCATGATGTCGGCCATCTTGGCGTTGATGATGCTAACCGTGGAGTTAGCTGACGGACGAAGATTCGCGCTTCCGCAGATGCCCGTGAAAGGTGAGCTGCTCAAATGAAAAATGCAGCTTTTGCCTTAAAATTCTGTATGTAATACCTCATAATAAGAAATTGAAAAAAAAATTGAATTTTTTTTTTTAAATGCATTAAAAATGTCATAATAAGAAATTGAAAAAAAAAATGTGAACATTTTTATAAAATGCATTAAAAATGTTAAAACTAAGAAATCACAAATACGTGAAGAATTACTCAATACTTTTGTTCTTGTCCAATCAACTAGGAAAGTAAAATTTTGTGATTGCATTTTTTTTTAACTTGATTTTATTTTTTTTAAAGAAAAATATTTCAGGGGGAATTTTTTTTTAAATGATTTATTATTTAAATAAATAAACGGGGGTTGACTTCCCTCCAAAACAAAACAAATACAAAAATGATTTGTTTGATTTATTATTTTTTAACCAAGCAAATAAAATCATGTACCTCCGACAATGACACGACAAAGTTAAACATCATTAGCATTAATAAAAAGAACTTAGACTAAATGCAATTTCTGGAGAAATTGCGTGGGAATGCTAAAAGCATTGAGAGATAAATTATGAAATTATAACCTCCTGGTTACTGGACAATGCGCTTTACCAACTGTGCCACCAAGCAGTATCAGACACCTGTTAATGATAAGTTATACGTATGGAAGTGGGCGTGGAAAGTGATACTTAGTAAAGTTCAATGACTGTCCCATTGAAAATTAATGGGGAAAAGTTGATATTAAATGTTAAATTGTGCAAATACTGTAAGTAATGTGGAATCAGACAATAACCCGGGAGGTGTAAATTTTTAAAGCTAAGTTGAAATTTGAACAATGTAAATTGGTAGTATTATGTGGGAGTTGTTAGGCGGCAAAAAAGTGTGGAGAATAAAAATCACAATAACATATGTGGGAATGATTCCCACAATTATCACGACTCAACATTGCGTGACTTCTTGCGTTTTTTTCCTTCCTCCAGACGGCTGCTTCGCGGTGGCGCCCGAGTTGGATCTCTTCCGTCTGGAAAGCGAGGCGGTCACCGTGTCTTTTCCCGCCTTCCGGAGGGCCCTCCAAGTACGCGACATCGCCCCGCCTGACGCCGCCTTCCGCATCGCCAAGGGCAACCGCACCCACGACGGCGGAGATGGAATTGCCGATGATGGCGAGGGCCGAGTCCGGCGCCTTGGCGCCGATTTGTGGCTCCTTCCAGCTCAGCCCTCCGACTCGGGCGAGTACACCTGCACTTTCAGGTATCAAGAAAAAAAAGTGCTTACATTTTTATAAACAATGCTAAACGTTAAAGGGATACTTGACTCATTGAACAATTTTCAGCAGTGAAAAGTTAATATTTTGTCCAGAATTTGATAACTAGGTTACCTACTTCCTCAGCACAGGTGATGTCATCACCAATCGACAGAAAGTAGAAAAATAACTTTTTGAAGGTATTAATTGTACATGAAAAATAATGAAGTTACCACATTAATTATAGACAAAATATTAACTTTTTACTGCTGAAAATGGCTCAATTAGTCAAGTATCCCTTTAAAAAAATATATACTATCCATCCATCCATTCTCTTGACCGCTTATTCCTCACAAGGGTCGCAGGAATATATACTATACTGAATATTATAAATAAAGGTTTAATAGTCAACTAAATCTCACAAGGAAATTAAAAAAACTGCAAAATGTAAAAAAAAAAAAAAATCCTAGATACAAAGAAGACTAAAAGTTAATAAAATCTTAAGCACTATTGAATGTTTAAGAAAACTATTAAAAACACTACTAAATGTGAAAACATAAAAATGATTAACAAATGTTTAAAAAATACTGCAAATTAAAATTTATCTTTAAAATTTTAATACAAATTTAATTAAAATATAAATTGTTAAATGTAAACAAAAAACACTACAAAATGTCACAAATACCAACATAAGTACAAAAATAAAATGAAATAAAAAAAATAGAAATATTAAAATGCCTCCAAAATTATACAAATGTTTCTAAATATATATAAAGTAAATAAAGTAAAAAAAAAAACATAATAAAACCACTTTTAACACATAGCCATGCTTCTTTTTGTTGTTGTTGTTTCTGTTGTTGTGGCGCCGAAGGAACGCGACATACTGCATCCGAGGTAGCGTGACGCTGCGGGTGTACGCTGCGTCAGCGGCGGACATGGACAAACTGTCGTATGAGCACGACGCCACGCTGGGAGAAAACGTCACGCTCAAATGTCCCGTGAAGAAACACTTCTCCCACACGCACGTCCAGTGGTTCAAGGTAAGAGAAACGGTGCCCCGACTGATCGTTGTGTGTACACTCCAGGCCTGAAGGGGGCAGTGTGGCTCAAGTAAACATTCCACGAACATCAATTCAAAATAGTCAAATAAATGTAATAAATGTTCCAACTTTTTCAAAACAAATGTTGAAACTCAACTAAATGTAAAACGAAAAAATATATAAATGAGAAAAATAAGAATAGTAGCTATAGATAAGAGTGCTCAGTCCCCTAAAAAAAAACTTTTTTTTTTCTTTTTTTTTTAAATATTGCTAAATGATCAAAATATTTCAAGCAAATGATTAACATCCTACTAAGTGTCTAACGACAAAGATTTCCTTGTCGGTTTCCTTGGTAGGAGGACTTGGGCGCCGTTAGCCTCCAGGCCCACAGGTGGCGCTCCTTCCGGCGAGAAGCGGGAAAACTGCGGATCCCGGCGGTGAGTCGTTCCGACGGCGGTTTGTACACGTGCCGACTGAGTGTTGCGGTGGACCGCAGGGAGTTCCCGCTCACTCGCACCATCAGACTCCTCGTCAAAGGTGACTGCCACCAACACTCGGCCAAAAATAAAAATCACCATCCAATGTCCTTTTTATAAGAATTTGGATCTGAAAATGACGAGAAAAATAAAACAAGTGTCCATTTTGCTCAACTCCTTTTATAAATCTGTGTTTTGTCAATCTTTCAGACCCGGAGTTAGCCTCGGCGCTAACGCCGCCGCTGATCATCTCGCCGTTGAACGGGAGCGTCCACGAGGCCTCACATGGTGAGTCATCCACTTTGTCCACAAGATAATCAAGTCATGTTTCTTCTTCTCAAGAAAAATACTCACGTAAAAGTTAAAACTAGTCTGATAAGAATCCAAAAAGTTACTTGATGTGTAACAGAGTAAATATAGCACATTAATCTTCAATGTTGAATTTTGTAGGTTCGGGACTTGAGGTCAAGTGCGCGGTGCTGACGGCGTGCCAGTCGAGTCCCTGGACGGCCTTGTGGTGGTCGGCGGACGGCGTCGAGGTGGACGCGTCCCGCCTGAGCGGACGGGCGCTGCAGACCGGCAGGAGGTAGGGCTTCATTTGCTCGCCTCAGACTTTCATTTTGAAAATATGCTTCCCGTCACAAAATGGCCGCCGGCGTCCATGCAGGGAAAGCCGGGTGGCGTCGGGTTGCCGGGTGGAAGTGGGGCTGGTCGTCGTGGCGATGACAGAAGAAGAGGAAGGGGCGGAGCTAACGTGCGTGGCTCAAAACCAGGATGGGAGACGGGAAGTGACGGTCACGCTTCGCGTGGAGGGTGAGTCACGTGACACGCAGAAAAATACCCAGTCGGCCTTAAATTAGGGTTTCATTTCAGTTTTCAATTAAGTTTTCAAGCCTGATAAGGGTTTCAAACAAGGATTTGGGTTTCAACCCAGGGTTAGGGTTTGAAAATAGAATTTCAAATTAGAGTTAAGGTTTTGTATCAGGTTGTGAAATGTAAGGTTTCAAGACAATGTTAAGGTTTTCAAAGTAGTCTGGTTTTAACTCAGGGTGAGGTTTTCAAATTAGGGTTTGAAATTAGTCATTTCAAAAGACATGAGCTAAGAAGGTTTGTCTCCCCAAGCAGACTCCAGCATGACGTGGCTTGTGGTGGCCTGCGTGTCCACTTCCTGTTTCCTGGCGGTGCTCTCCATTTTCTTTTACGTTTTGCTCATCAAGCCCAAGCTCAAGAAAAATACGAAGGAGAAGAAGGCCGACTACTTCCTGGCGCGCCAGGACAGCGTCTTCTAGTGGATACTGCAATACTCGCTTTGGGCCACAGATGGCAGCAGCACCCACTACTCCTGTATAAAGACGATACAACCCTCTTTCATGTCATTTTTCGTGTTTTCGGGCTGAATAAAACCTGTACACCATCAACAACTGCAAAGTCATATTTATTGGTCATAAAATTACATTGAAGACATGCAAATGGGGATTAAAATATATATGATAGATATGGAATTATGGGGCATTTAAATCCGATTTTTTTTGTTATTATAGGAAAAATATGTTGTGTTAAAAGAAGCCACAATTTAAAAAAAACATACAAAAACTCAAAAACTATTGAAAATGTGAAATCAGCAAAAAAACAAAAAACAAAAAAAAAACTAACTAATTTTAAATACTTGAAGCCCCCCAAAATCTAAAAATTACATGAAATCAATATGCAATAAATAATACAAAAGTAAAAGGTAATCAGCAAAAATTATTTTTAAACTACATGAAACAAGCAAAACAAAAACAAAAAAATAAATAAAATGACATATAATCAGCAAAATATAAACTAAAAAATGAAATAATCAAAACTAAAATAAATAAATAAAAATACAGTAACCCAGCAAAAAAAATGGTGAATGAAAAAAAGCTATAAAAAATTAAAATTAGAGACATTAGACATGAAATTATCAAATAAAAGAAATACAAAATACATTAAAAATACCCCCCCCCCCCCCCGCCTCAAAAATATTTTTTATCCTAAAAGAAAGAAACCAAACTATTCGGATTAAAAAAATAGAACTACAGAATTTACAGTCCACCAAAAATAGTAATTGGTTCCAACTTCTCACAATAATCTTGGGCTGGCAATTGGCCTCCAGATGGCGCCACAAGAGGACGCTCCCGTAAAGGGAAGCTGCTCTGTGGAATGTATACACATGCCAGAACCTGTGTGCGCGCGCTGCCGCGCTTCCCAGTAGCAATTGCTCAACTGACAATAAGTTGCAACATGTGTCTTTACTCAGACGACGAAGCGGTTGGCGACGAAGAAGACGCGTGTTCTATTCCTCTGCTACCAGATGAATGACATGAGGAGGCTGTCATGTGACCAGACGAGGCTAACCACCACCAAATCAACATCCTCGCCAACACACGGGTCAGTATTTATCCGGCCGATTGTTGACCTCCTGGGGGGCTTTTCCACACAGGAAGTTGAAGGGTTCGCACACGTTGCGAGGACTTTCACGTATGGACTTTATTTGTTTATTATTTATTTATTTTGAAGATATAACGCGTTATGCAAGGTTTTACACTAGAGTAGACAATAACTATCAAACAGGAAGTACCACTGAATTCTATTGTTGTATTTAAAAATATCCCCTTCATTTCAGAGGATACAATTTGGCCTGGAAAATAGTACACACACAGTACACACACCCAAGGGTGTACCAGGAAGTGTCGTGACATTTTTGTGTGGCTTTTCAAAATAAAAGTATTGTTTACAACATCCTAATTCAAATGTAAGATTCGCATGAAAAAGAATTACTTTTATTGGTGGAAGCTCAATTTCTCATTTTCCCTGGAAATATTGGCAAAGAATCAGATGAATCATTTCAAAATAAAAGTTTTCAAACATTGTGTAGAATCTTTCTGCTGTCAGCATTCCAAACATTTTAGCTTGGCAAAGGTATCACACACACCCTCGGGAAGTGTTGTGGCATTTTAGTGTGGTTTTTCAAATTTAAAAATTGTCCAGGAATCTAATTGTTGACAAATGTTGGTTCCAAATTTAGCACTTGCAGAAAACTAGCATAGCACATAGCAAGGAACCCAGCCCAAGCAGTTCTAGTCGGTCTTTCAAAATAAAACAAGCACATTACAGGAAGTGATTTGAGATTTTGATGTGGATTTTCCAAATAAAAGTCACCTACATTAGTTGACAAATGTTACTTCTGATTAAACGCAAAAGAAAATTAAAGAAAAAGCATGGCTGTTATTTGCAAATGTTCACACAGGAAGTAGCATCAATAGTAATATGAGGTGGAATTTAACATTTAATATTGTATTGACAGATGTTAGTTCAAATGATTAATTTATATGTTTCATTGGTGACTATTCAAACAGAAAATAGTACTAACAGTAACCGGATTAGACGTTTCAAAATAAAAGTCACCTCAAGTACAAATTGCATCCATAGTAGTGTGATGTCGAATTTAAAAATAAAAGTCATCCAAACTGTATGGGTGTGCTCATGTTGCTACGCACTGGCTAACTTGGCTTCTTCTACTGTTTTATGACTTAAGAGGAAAGCTGAAAATCGGGTGCGGCCTCATCATGGGAGTAATTAATATTAATGACCCCAATTGCTGTCAAATAAACTGAGTTATGTTTGACTTGTGTGGACGTAACAAAGCAGCAAAATAACTGGCTAATGAACCAACCAAGTAAAGAGTGAACTAATTTATGGAGCTGACTGATTGTGACAAACTAACTAACCAATTAAGTACCATACCAGACTTACCAGCTGACTAAGCACAGCAAGTAGGTAAGCTAACACGCTAACTTACAAGTATTAAACAAAATAAACATCTAAAAACTAAACTTATGAACAAAAAAAGCAAACTAATAAATAAACTACTCTAAACTAAGTAAAGAAGAGTTTACAAGTTTTTTGCGATGGTCACACGCTCACTCATACACACGCACTGCTGATCTGGCCTGCTTCCATCTGCTTACACATTAGCCTTGCGTAATATTTTTGGGGGTTGTTGCCTTAAATCAGTGAGTCTGAAGCTTCCCTGGCAGTTGCTCATGTGGGAAGCGTCAGAGCAGGAAGGCACACGTTGTCCTCAGGTCTGCTGTGGTTTGCCATCGTTTTAGCTGTTAATCCTTTATGTATGTATGTTTCAGTCATGTGCATCCATGTGCGGACCATTCTGCTGTTGTTGGTGGTGCGAAGTGTCAACTGGACTCATGCAGCTCAGGGTGAGTAGTGGTGTTGGCCGGGACGCTGGAAGGGGGCTGAATAGTGGTGGTGGGTCACACTGGCTGGACGATGGGAAAGTCCTGTATGGGTCAAAGCGTTGAGCCGCATGTTTACTCACTAAATGTTCATGTTTGTGTTTGTGTTGTAATGTCCTGGAAAAGGAGGAGCACAACTATTGATTTTTACCAATACACGTGTCAGTAAAAAAGTAGGTGAAGTTAGAAGAAAAAGTAGTCATGTGCTGCGGTGGGACTTGGGCAAGTGTGGAAAAATAGCTTAGAGTTCTTGGGAATGCGGTCATATCCACTTGGCTACAATTCTGACGGCAGGGCTCAAAATGGCCCATGAGGTTGGATGGCCAACAAATTGCATGCTAGCTAGCTCACTGACTGACTGACTAACTAAGGCATGGATAGATTAGCTAAGGACCTCATGAAAAAAAAAAACACACACAAAAAAAAACAACTGATGATTTAACTCAATGATGAACAATCTAATAACAAACTTACTAATGAACAAACGAATGAACTAATTACCCAACAAAGTAATTAGCAATCAAGCAAACTCATTAACTAACTAGCTAACTCACTCACTAACTTGCTGACATATTAATGAACTAACTAAATAATATTACAACAAACTAATTTAAGTACCAACAGACAAATTAACTAACACAGTGACTAACTAGAAAAAACAAACCAACACGCTACCACAAACAACAACAACAACCACTAAATAAGAAGCAAACTAGCTACATAACTTAATAAATGACAACTAAAAAAATCTGATGAACCAAATCATTGGCAGTAAAAAAAAACTAACTAACTAACTAAATAAATAAATAAATAAATAAATAACTAAGGCATGTATTGATGAACTAAGGATCTCATGAAAAAATACACACACAAAAAAAAAAATGATGATTTAACTCAATGACGAATCTAATAACTTACTAATACACAAACTAATTAACCAACCAACAAAGTAACTAGCAGTCAAGCAAACTCATTAAGTAACTAGCTAGCTCACTCACTCACTAACCTACTAATGAACTAACTCAATACGGCAACAAAACAATTTAAGTACCTACAGACCAATTAACCAACACACTGACTAACTAAAAAAACAACAACACACTAATGAACAAACTACCCACTAAATAAGAAGCAAACTAGCTACCTAACTTAATAAACGACAACTAAAAAAAAACTGATGAACCAACTCATTGGCAGTCCAAAATGAACAACTAACTAACTAACTAACTAACTAACTAACTAACTAACTAACTAACTAGAGAACAGTCTGACAAGTAAATTTTTGTGTTTGTTTGTTGTCAGATGAGTGCAAGGACTACGGGGTTCAGTTTGAGCGCGTGTTCTCAGTGCCAGGCGACGCGGCCATGATCAACTGCACGCTGGCGTCGCCCGACGTCTTCAACCTGTCGTCGCTGTCTTACGAGGTGGACTGGTACCGTGTGGAGACGGGACGACCGCTCCGCAATGTCAGCCGTCACGTCCTCATACGAGGAGAGACCCTGTGGTTACTCAACGTCACCATGCAGCACGACGGCCATTACCAGTGCGTGCTCAGGTAACGCCATCCAACATACAAGCAGTAGAATATGTGAAACTCGCGCAAATAAGCGTATTTTAGTTTTAGCGTAATTATTGATTATATTGAAATTAATTCAGTTCAATAGAAAGGTGTATTCATGGATCTTTCATTTGGAATGAATTTGAGTTAACGATGAATTCAATGACAGTCATTTAATGGCCGCTGTTTTTTAGCCACACCCCCTTCGCTGCCCTCCTCTTGCTGATCGGTCCGCTCCCTCTTTCAGGACGAGCGCGTCGGACTGCTACAAGCAGTCCACCAGGTTGGTGGTGGACAGTCCGCCGCAGGGCGAGTGCGGGCGTCCGCGCCAAGCCTTTCAGGTCCTCACCGTCGGCGTGACCGACACGCTGTCCTGTCCTCTTGGAGACGTCTTCAACACGCTCCGCGGCTATGGCGTCCCCGCCTCCGTCACATGGTACAGAGTGAGTCATGCCTTCGTCTTGTTGCTATGGAAACCACGGCGTATTAAAACTAACAAATGAGCTAACTGAACATGAATGAACTAACAAATAATCACTTAATTTACCAAAGTCAATATCTACCTAATTAACAAGCTAACTAATCATCCAACAACTAAGTTAACGGACAAACTAATCTAACAAACTAACTAGTGATCTAGCGGACTGACAGACTGACTTACTGAAGGACAGACGGACGAACAACTATGTGAAGAATGAATTAAAAAAAATAATCAAATACTAAAAACAAAAGAACTAAAAAAAGAACCTGCCAAACCAACAAACAAGCTAGCTAACAAACGATCATGCTAACTCTTAATGAAATAACTGAAAGAAGTAACGAAAACAAAACAAAACTAATTAATCAACTGAACTATTAAATGAACAGAAATAATTGGCTAACAAAACAAAAACAAAAAGGACAAAACATAAAATATAACCAAAAAACGAACGAACGAACAAATTAGCGAATCGTTTTTTTGGCGTAGCAGCCAACAACTTACTGTAAAAAACAGTGTCCGTGTGTCCTAATGTGTCCAAATGTACGTCCATGTGTCATTCATCATCCATGACAGGGCTGCACCGTGATTGAGGACGGCTTCGACGGACACGTGTACCGCAACCGAGCACGGTTGAAAATTCATGACGTGGACGCCCGCAACAACCAAACGTACACATGCACCCTCAACTTCAACCTGGACGGCGTCGCAGCGTCCATGTCGGAGACCATCCAGGCTTGGGTGCAAGGTGGGCAACATGGACAATCCTTCACACTCTCACCAGGGGGCGGCAGAGATCATTCTATCACACATTCAAGTTCGTTAAGGGTACGAAAGGTGATGGCAGCCTGTTTTTGGCACCCTTTTGTTGGGAAACCGATCTGTTACACTTTTGTTTTTAGAGGTTGTCAACATTTCTTGATGGTACCGAAATGATGAGTTATATTGCACCATATTTTGGCATTCTGAACTTATAATACTGTATTGATTTTTGGGTTATCTTAGGATCTAGATCATTGTCAAACTTGGTACCCATTTCACAGGGTGCCAAAATAGTGCTAATTGTTTGTTGTATTTGCAGAGGATTTTTGCTTCCATCCCCAAGTGCTGCAGCCAGCCAATGACAGCGTCAAAGCAGCCATCGGTGAGAGCTCATCTGTAAAATGTGTCAAAAGATGTTAGCCGCTAAAGTGGCTAACCGTGTGTGCTCAGGGTCTCGTTTGACGCGAAAATGTCAAGTGTTCGTGCCGTGCATCGGCACCGTTCCCGACAGCCTTATGATGGACATTTTTTGGTTGGATGACATCGACTTCATTTCCGACAACAACTCGGAAAGGATCTTCGCCTCAGAACCACGGTATCAGCATTTATTTTGTAGAAATATGGGGTACTACTTTTGGTAAACTCCTTTGTACCATCCGAAGTTATATTATAGGATTGACTAAAATAATGATGGTGCCACTTTTCAGTCCGCTTTATAGGTATAGTTGGGTATTTTCGGAGACCGCAAAAAGTGATGGGTTGCCTTGTTTCAACTTCCTGTTTCAACTTTCCGTGTTCCAGCATGTGGCGTGCGAACGTCCCCCGCAAAGGTGTGTGGATGGAGAGCGTGCTGACCATTTCCTCCCTGGAGGAGACCGACTTCCTGGTCAACTACACGTGTCGAGTGTACGGCGCGCGGGGGATTCCTCAAGCTCACTTTGCCGTGCTGCCTCAAGGTAAATCTCGTAATCATATGACGGCCGCCATCTTGTTCCCATGCCTTGACTTCCTGTATGTTACAGAGCAGGGCGACCTGGTGACCGTCGGCTGTGCGCTTGCCAGCGTGGCAGCGCTTGCGGTGATCACCGTGGTGGTGTACTTCCGTTTTAAGATTGACGTGGTGCTGTTCTTCCGCAGCTCCTTTCCAGTCTTCTATGCAAATAAGGGTAATAAAATGCTAACACAAACATGCACAATAATGATAGTACTAATGTAGCGAACACAATCATAATCAAGTGTGGCTAACATTCACGCGCTTAGTGATGTAACGCTAACTTGCGAAGTGATGCGGCTAATACAAACTTGTGAAGTGACGCATCTGTCACTAAAATGTGAATTGATGCAGCTAATATACTTTAGCAGCTAACACAAGCATATTCAGTGATATAGTTACAATAATGCAGCTAACACAACCAGACTAACACTTAAGCTTGCTAAGAGTGATGTTTTTAATGCTAGCACAAGTTAGCACATTTAACACTTTGCTGCTCAAGTGCTGCGGCTAATGCAAGCATATGAAATGACACGGCTAACAAAGGACGCCGGTAACACTTGCACGCTAACTAATGTGGCTAACACAAGCACACTAAGTTTTGCTGCTACTAGTATATGAAGTCACGCGACTAACACTAGGCTGCTAAGTGATGCGGCTAACTGTGATATACTGGAGCAGCCAACGCAAGCCTGCTCAGTCACATAGTTAACAAACACAATCAGATTGAGAAATGTGACTAACACTAACACACTAAGTGATCCAGCTGAGTTTTAGTAAACATTTATTCTGTTTGTGGTCGTTGTTTGGCAGAAAATGACGGTAAGCAGTTTGACGCTTACGTGACGTTGTACTACCCGCTCAGCTGCCAGCTGGATGTTAGCCACGGCGTGCTAACGTTTGCTCTCGACGTTCTGCCGCAAGTGTTGGAAAAAGCTTGCGGCTACAAACTCTTCATAGCTGGACGAGACTGCCTGCCGGGACAAGGTGATTAGTTATTTCGCAAGTGGGTTAGTTTGTTTCTTAATAAGGGAGTTAGCACTGTATAGCCTATAGCGACTTAAAAATATATATATATTAAGTTCATTTTTAGTTTTTTTAGTGAGTTAATTTATTCGGTGAGAGTGAATGAGTTTGTAGCCTGTTAGCCAATTAGTTATTAAGTTAGTTAGTGTGTTGTACATGTTAGTTAGTTAGTTAGTTAGTTAGTATATGACGGCGAGTGAGCGAGTCAGTGGTTGGCTTGATTACTTTGTTAGTTGGTGAGTGACTTTGTACATTATAGTTAGTTAGTTAGGTACTACCAGTGAGTGAGTTTAGGGAGGGAGGGAGGTTGGCTTGGTTGGTTTGTTAATTGGTCAGTGACTTTGTACATGTTATTTAGTTAGTTAGTTAGTTAGTTAGTTAGTTAGGTAGTATATGACGGTGAGTGAGCGAGTCAGTGTGGTTGGCTTGATTACTTTGTTAGTTGGTGAGTGACTGTACGTTAGTGAGTGAGTGAGTGAGGTTGGCTTGGTTGGTTAGCTGTTCAGTGACTGTACATGGTAGTTAGTTAGTTAGTTGTTATGAGTATTATTTTTATTATTGTTATGATTAATTAGTAGTAATAAATTTAAATTTGAGTGTGAGTGAGTGAGAATCTGTTAGTCATCAGTTAGTAAATGAGTGAGTATGTTAACATGTTAGTCTGTTAATAGTCACATTAGTTAGTTATTGATGGCATTGAATAATTTATTAGTTAGTGGGAGTGAGTGTTCCTGACCTTTTCCACTGTTGTGTGTTTATGGTGGTTTTGCTGCCCCCTGCAGCCATGGTGGACTCTGTGCACGACAACATGCTGGCCAGCCGCAGGCTCCTCCTGCTCTACGGCGCCTCGTCCTTCACCTGCACGCACAGCCACCACCACAACACGAACAATAACAACCTAGGCGAGGAGGTGTGTTTGGACCCGCAACGTCAACACGAGTGTTCGCTGGCCATGCATCAAGCGCTCATAGAGGGAACCCTCAAGGTCAGCTCTGCAGCCAACACACAAACCACTTTGAGTGAGTGGCTGAGTGTTTGTGTCGAGAGTTTGAGGTGTTTGTTGTGTTTCTTTTGCAGGTGGTGCTGGTGGAGTTGGAGGAGGTGAGTGCGGCCCAGATGGCTCTCTTCCCGGAGTCGCTGCGTCATCTGCGGAGGAAACAGGGCGCCGTGTGCTGGTGGAAGAGCCACAATCACAACCACCAGCAGCAGCTAAACCCAAAGAGCTGGAGCACCTGCACCAAGAAGTCCTCCCCGTCCAGGACCGGCACACGGCACCACGAGGAAGTCCACTCGCCAGCCTGCCTGTCTCCTTCGTCCAGGTTCTGGAAGGAGATCCGCTATCACATGCCAGTGAGGGGGAAGAGGGCAGCGCCCCCTGAAAGGACCGCTCTCTTGAAGGTGTAGCTACTGACTCACGGCAAAACAGATGCTGCTTTTTGCTCAGGAAAGACCACAAGGATGATGGGCGACGGATGGACAGATGGATGGATGGATTGCCAGTGGAGGGTTCTTCATACTTAGCCCTTAGATTGTTAGCCTGCACGCAAAGTGTGTGTGGAGCCATAGTGCCCCCTAGTGGGGAATTAATTCATGTTGTGGAGCGTATTAAACTAAAAGTAAAACACTACTTTGTTGAAGATTTTATTTATCATACAGTTGTTAATGTCATTGAATTTTGACGTGAACATAATTTTGAATGTATTGCTATATTCAACAAAAATCACACTTGTTTTTTGCTCTCGTGAGGATTATCTCGGCAAAGGAGAAGTGCTCACTATCACAGATTTAGACTGGTTTGTGAACAATATTTGAGAGAAATTGTGATATTGTGGAAAAAGTTTGAGATCTTTTGAGTTCATCTCATAAAAATGTGGGAGCAAAAATAAGTGTTGCGTTTATATTTTTGCATACACACACACATATATATATATATATATATATATATATAGTTATGTTTTAAAATCTTTAGTTAAACCATCTAATATATTGAGTGAGGAAAAAATGCCGTTACAGCAGGTAAGATAAAGGAAATACTTTTAAGCGCTTTTTTTAAGATGACTTGAATACGAAACCCCGATGAGGTTTTGGTGGCCCATTTTTTTTTTGTTTTTTTTTTTTGTTTGCTTTCTTCTTTCATCGTTTCTGAAAGTGGAAGGTCATTGAAGGAAAAACCCAGCGTGTCATGATGTGAAAACAGGATGTGACGGCGAACATGTGAGCAGAAGTCGCAGCAACATCTCAACTGGTAAGTTCACTTCATCAGCGACGTTTATTCCATTTCTTTTGTCGCACTGAATTAATAAAACCATATAGCACAAGTGAACGTCAACAGTTGGCGGCGACATTCGTCAACAGCGTTTCATGATGCAAAGCCATACGTGGACTTACAATAGATTCTTTGTGTGTATCGTGATTTTTGTGCGCGTGTGTGCGTTTCACTTCCCTCACTGATTGTGTTTATTCAAGCTGTGCGGGAAGCAGGAATGTCCGAACTGCATGTGCTCATCGTCTTGCTCGCTGTAGCCAGCACACTCGGTGAGTAGGTTGGACATTCCTACACATTTACGTCATTCATATTTCTTTTATTATGTATTTCGTAAGTCATATGGCAAATTGCTTGCTTAAAAAAAAAAAAAAGCCAGGTTAGTGTTTTTTTTGTTGAAGGTGCCGGATTATATTGTAGCAGAGCCACTCTTACGCTCTCTCATACTTGCCAACTATGTATTGTGAAAATTAGGGAGACTTTATTCATCGGCGTATTGATCGGCACACTTGGTGTTGTTCGACCGACATCCAGCCATTAATTACTGTCATCGCGGGTGTGAGTGCGCACAGCAGCCACCGGCATGCGTCAATAAAGACCTATCAACTGGGGCCAATTTAAAGGGATATATTTTGCCACTTTTGGCAGTCAAACATTAATATTTTGTCTATAATTAATTTGAAACTTTCATTATTTTTCATGTACAATTAATTATAGACAAAATTATTTCTGTAATGGGCTAAATAAGTGAAGTGTCCCTTTAATGTCAAATGAGTTATTGTTTACATAATTTAAGCATACATTTGAAAGAAAATTATAAGATATGAATTTTAGTGTAATTCAAGATTAATTCTACGTCATTTTTAATATATCTTAAAAATATGAATGCGGTGGTTTTACATTTAGTTTTCAAGTATTGTTTGATTGGTGAAACTTGATTCACAATAATTTAAATAAAAATAAGTAATAAATCAAAAAGTAATTTTAGTTGCACTCCATTCAGTTTTCCTTGACTTATATTGAAGTTTTTCTTCGTTATGTTGCTGCGCTGATTGGCCAGGAGAAATCAGAATAAAAAAAAAAAAAAAAAGTGATCATTACAGTGAGGCGACCATTTTTCCTCAAGTTTAAGTGAAAAGCGACAGTAAATGGTTCCTCATCCTTTAAACGGCGACTGGAAACTTATCGGTTGCACAACAACAAATCAAGCCTTGAACTCCTTGGCGGAGTTAACGAGGTTAAATTTTTACAGTGAGTGTCATTTTTTTTAGGCCAGTGTGTCACTGAAATTTGGTCAAATGAGGCCCCGCCTTGTTGTTCAACCCTCAAAAGACCCATTAACCTAAATTAAGATGAACTTTACAGGATCATTTGTTGAACGTTATACTATGGTAGATTCAGATGTACAAATTTTTACAATTTTACAAATCTAAACAATTGTTTGCAAATTTAGAACACAATTTAAAACACATTTAGATTGAAAAAAAAAAAAAGCCCATTTACAAATGTGAAAGACACATTCAGGCTTCATATTTCCATTTTTAATTTTGCTAAAAAATTTGATTCACATTTTAATTTTATATTCACATTTTGAAATTATTTTCATATTTTAAAATTTGTATTTTACATTTAAAAATTTGATTCAAGTTTTCTAAATTGGTTTATAATTTTGTTTGCCATTTTTAAAATGTGTTTGACGTTTTGTGATTTTCACATTTTGTAAAATGAAAATAGCACAATTAAAAACAAATCTTTCACATTTTGTAATTTTGTTAACACCTACAAATTCAGGTTTTTTTTCTTACATTTCTTTCATATTTTTTGATTACTGTATTTTCATATTTTCTAAATTTGTTTCACATTTTGTGAAAGTTGTTAAAAATGTAAATCACATTTTCAAAATTGTTTTGTTGTAATTTTTTTCACATTTTCAAAATGTGTTTACCATTTAATATATTTTTTTTTAATTACTCCCCACAATATAGTGAGATGTTTGTGAATGTTTTTGTTGTTGTTTCGTTTGGTTTATACTTGTTGGCCACTGCCTGTACTTCCTTTTCAGGCCACAAGGGGCCGCTCGACACCTACCACGTCAGCACGGGTCACCTCCTGCTGCTCAAGTGTCCCATCGTGGGCGAAAACGGCAACGTCACGTGGACCCGAGAGGGGGCGTCGGCTGGGGCAACGCCTGGCGTGGAAGTCAGGCACGGCTTTCTGTACTTCCTCCCCGTGCGGACGTCCCATCACGGCGTCTACAGCTGCCAGAGCGCGTATGCAAACACACCGTGTATCACATTATATATGATGGCGTCTTGGAGTTAAGCGTTTTGTGTGCTATTAAGGTCGCAAAGCGAAACCGTCAAGATTGACTTTGGCGTATCGGTGTCCACTGGACGGTGCCCCCCCGTGGCCGAAGCGAGGAGCATCCCCCTGGGGGTCAGCGAGAGCCTCCCGTGCAAGCTGGACCACGTCCTACGACTCAAGGACACGAGTAACATACGTTGGCTGAAGGTACACATATGGTGCCTGACTTAAAGGGTGTTACATGGCAAATCAAACTAACCTTGCTCTCGCAAGATGAATTCTCCGGAGTTTGTGAACTCCCAAATACCACGAGAATTCATCTTGCGAGAGCAAGGGGTTCGGATCAATCACAGAGCGAAAATTAGTATTTTTTTTCACTCACTCACTCACTCACTCACTCACAGAAGCTAACGTGTGAATGAGTGAGTCAAGAAAAAAAAATCCGTGCGTGCTTTCAAATTGCGGCGGGAGTGACGTCACGCAGCTGACACGTTCGCCGGCCCCGTTTGCGATACGCCCCCCTCTGCGATTGGCTGGATGGGTGTAAACACTGTCTTTCCACAGAAACGTCCCGCTGTTTACAAAACAAACACAAAATGGCAAAATACAGGCTGGGGGGGTGCGGGTTTAGGACAAACTCACCACCAAAGTTTAACATAAACCCAGATGTGTAGACTGAGAGAAAGTTAGTGTGTACATCCTGTATTTAAAAAGTGCATTTTCCGGAGTGAATCTGGCAGACTGCGCCTTTAACATGGATGAATGGACGCTACAATTAATTCTGTTCTCGCAGAATTACTCATCAATTCCTTGTTGAATGTTGAACAGCGAGAGGCACTTCGAGCATTTCTAGCTGGTAAGATGTTCGTGCATTTCCCCCCCTCGGTAAGACGAAGATGAAATTTTCACCCATGGCCGTGATTGGTTAAAGCAAACGTGTAGAATGACGCATCGTCCAATCAGCTCCAATTATTGTACAGAATGTCCCGCTTTTCCCAGACGAAATTACTGTGGAGAGGTATCCATCTGGCTAAAACCAAACCATAAGTGTTCAGGAATGGGTTCTTGAGCAGTGGCGCCTCCAGAAAATTTTTATAACGGTGGCCAGATGGCTACACTTCAAATATTTCATCTTTAAATCCTAAATAGAGGTGGACAGAAAATTTGTAGGGGTCGCCAGGGGACACCCATTGATGGTGCCATTGTTCTTGAGACCTTTTCGTGGGTCTATTAATGAGACTTGCCTACCAAATTTTACATTATAGACAAGTGAAACTGGCTGGAATTTGTAGAAGAAGAAAAAAAGACTCATGTAAACAAAGAAAATTGGTCTAAAATGGTGTCTTAAAACAAAAATGGCAGACTTCTTGTTTCTTTTCGGTCCTGGTTTCTTGAGACTTTTTTTTTTTGGTAGGTCTACCAAATTTCATGTTGCTCAGTCAAATTGGCTTCGAGGGTTGAAGTTTTACAGTAAAAATGTTAAAGGACCCGTGGAAATAATAATGAAACTAAAATGGTGGCTGTGGGCAGAGCTTCTTGAGACTTTTTTTGTGGGGCTACTCCAGATAGACATGCCTATAAGTATACCAAATTTCAGATTGTTTGTTTGTTTGTTAAACATATAAACATAAACAAGTCGCAGAAAAAAAACAAAAGAGAGAAGAAACTTATACAATCATTAGTGACAGTTTATATTCAGCCAAACTAGCTTTGTCCAAACAGCTAATGTGCACGTGTGCAGGACTGCCGGCCGGTGGAGCGAGAGGGCGCAAACATCAGCTTGCGTGACAGCGGCCTGAGGCTTTTCAAGGCCCGGCAGGAGGACGCCGGAAAGTACACCTGCCTGGTAGATGTCAGCCTGGACGGCAGGACGTACACGGCGGCGCGCAGCATCCAGCTGGACATCAACGTCGGTAAATAAATAAATAGATAGATAAATAAATGTCCTGCGATTGGCTGGCAACCAGTCCAGGGTGTCCCCCGCCTACTGCCCAAAGCCAGCTGGGATAGGCTCCAGCACCCCCTGCGACCCTTGTGAGGAATAAGCGGTCAAGAAAATGGATGGATGGATAAATAAATGTCATACCTCATATTATTTGAAACATGCAGATGTTTTACATATTTCAAATATTCATTTATTTTTATGTGACAATAATACGTTGTCACTTAATGAAATATTTCAATCTATCATATTTTGAATTTGTAGTTTTTAAAAATAATTTAATTGTAATTAATGACCCAATAAAATAATGAAAAAAAATCTTATGTAAGAATTTTTTTACATTTTATTTTAAATGTTATTTAAAAGTAAGAAATTAACAATTAATTTAATGAAGTAAATAAATGTAAAGATGAACCAATTTTTGCAAAAATATGGCTGAAAAATTAAAAAAAGGAAAATATTTTGTATGAATTATTAATTTAATTGTGATTAATCAACAAATTATTTATTCAACAACGCAAACTAAAGTGTACGTAAAATGTTTGTATTTTAATTATTTACAGTAACTAAATTTACCAATAATATAATTGCATTAATGACTAAAAAATTAATGCAAGTTATTTTATTAATCGATTTTATTGAGTAAAAATAAATGCAACCCAGGCTAAACTGAACTCCTCCCCAACATTGACAAGGACTTGAGTCTCAGTCCCAGGGCTGGCCCGAGGTGATTGAAAGTGTAAACTGTAGATCCATCCATCCATCCATCCATCCATCCATCCATCCATCCATCCATGAACTCATGGGCATTTATTTGGACTAGAAGTAATAAAAAAAACTATTATCTAAAGTATATATGTTACATTTTATTTTAGAAAACCTGAGGGGGATTTTTTTTTTTTTTGCCCTGCAATTTGGCACCCCCTCCAAAAATGTTGCACAATGTGATGGATAAGGTTGCTGGTAGAGCAGTCAAACTCAGTGCATTCTCAATATGTTTTGCGTTTAGACTTGGTACAAACAGTTCTTATTGAGCCGGAAGTGATCCAGCAAAAGCATCAAGTGCTCACCGTGGACTTGGGTGAGTTCCGCAATGACATGCAATCACGCATTCGCGCCCTTGCAAGGATTTGTTATGTATTTATGGCTGCTTACCAGAACAGGGCCCTCCATGTGATCAGTTGTCTTGGTAAAGCAGCATGGTACTAACTAACTACGTTCAATATGATGTAGCTAACAATTCACAAATAAAATATGGGTAGCCAATACTAGCTAACTTCCAAAAAACTACGTATGCTCAATATTATGTGACTATCCAACTAAAAATGAGCCTAGTCAATACAAACTAGCAAACTAACTCAGTATGTTTAATATTACATAGCTAACCAACCAAGAAACTAAGGGTAGTGAATACTAACTAACTAACTAACTAACTAACTAGTAAGTAACATTGATGTGGTCTTAGGTGTGCGTGTGGAGCTTAAGTGTTCAGCCTTGGTGGGCTACAGCTATAATGAGGAGACGGCTATGTTCTGGATCGTGAACGGAAGTTTCGCCGATGACGATCCGGAGCTCCGGGAGTCTTCCGACTTGTGAGCTTATCGCTCTTCACGAGTCAGTCCGTGTGCATACACAAAACGCCCACATTGTGCTCTTGCCCCGTAGCATTACAAACCAAGGCCGCGTGTTTGGCAAGTCCACCCTGACCATTTTGAGAGTTCTTCCTCGCTTCCTCAACGTGTCCATTCGCTGTCGGATCCAGAGCCCTCGGGCGGTGAAAGACTGCCTCCTGGTGCAGCTCAAAGAAGGTAAAGCAACAACAACAAAACTTGGCCAGTAATAAGAAACATATTGACAAACAAAGAACAAACATACTGTATAGCCTTGATTTGACATATGTCATCGTTTTGTTGTTTTTTTTTTTGTGTACTTTTTAGGCATACACCATACATGTAAATATGCCTTACTTTCCCTCTCTGTCTGTCTCCAGCCAATCACAGCTGGTTCTACACCTGCATAGCAGTGGGCGTGGCCACCTCGCTTCTTCTTCTTCTGGTCTTCCTGTTGGTCTTCTTCAAGGTGGACGTAGTATTGGCGTACAGGGAGCTATATGGATGTTTTCTCACTCCACAAGGTGACACGTGGTCAAATCTTAGTTATGTAGTTAGTTAGCTATTGCTGTGCAGTCGCTGTAGGTGCATGATGGGACGAGAGATATGTCAATCATGAGACTGAAACAGCACGACTGACTGTTGTTACTAACTGAATGACTCACCTCAATAATACAATGTGTAAATAACCGACTCAAACTAACTAACTAAATAAATAAATACATAAATAAATAAATAAACTAAGATATACTATTTTGATAACCAGATAAAAACCAAGAGCAGTCAATACTGAGTAACTAAGTCATTCGACTAACTAGACAAAGTGCAATTTCTGCAGTAATTGCGTGGGAATGCTGAAAAGCTGAATGTTATTAGCTGAATGCTAAGATTTGAATACATGTGCTTATGAAGTAAATTGAAAGATAAGTGAAAATTACACATTTTTAATTGTAGTTAAATGACAAATGAATAAATAGAAATTTTGAACTGCAACCTGTCTAAAGTGGGATTTAATCATTTCAGGGATAGAATCAATTCCCTGATAAGATAGTCAGTTGGTATACATGTATATTACTTAGCATAATGGCTATATGGATATATTTGCAATGTACAGTAGGTGGGATTCAAACCTGCAACCTCCTGGTACAATGTTCTTTTCCAACTGTGCCACTGAGCAGTATCAGACAGGCAATGATGATCAGTTGTGTGTATGGAAGTCCCATTGAAAATGAATTGGGAAAAGTTGACATTTAACTGTGCGAATACTGTAAGTAATGTGGAATCAGACCACGGGAAGTGTGAATTTTTGAAGCAAGTTGAAATTTGAACGGTGTAAAATCAAAAATATTATGTGCAAATTATTTCACGGCAACAAAGTGTGGAGAATAAAAATCACAATAACATATGTGGAAATGCTGAAGCATTCCCACAACCTTGCTGATGTAAATATGGAGCTCGTCAGCTAATTTATTTACCTACTATTTTTTTTTAAATTAACATAAATGTAGAATACTGTCAATCCGATAATACTAATGGTTTAAATAACCAACTAACCTAAATAACCAATGAAGCAACCAAAGACAAATACTATACTCACTGTCAATACTGCAAAGCTAACTAACTCACTCACTCACTGAATTCTATAAAACAAACTACTACTTCTGACACTAACCAACCAATAACTTGATAATACCCAACTGATGTCCACACAGATAGTAAACTAACTAGATAATTTACATACTTACAACATAAATAGGACATAATAGATTAAATACAAACGAAAATACTATAAGCCTAACTGGATGGCTTACTTACTTAGTGAACAACTATGGCACGCGTGTTGTGCAGATGCAGACTGGGTCCCGTACGACGCCTTGGTGAGCGTGGTCCCCGCTGCGGGCGCCGACACGAGCTCAAGCGTGGCGTCTGACTTCGCCCTGCTGACGCTGCCACGCCAGCTGGAGGGACGACATGGCTACCGCCTCTTCATCGCAGGCCGAGATGATAGCCCGGGAGAAGGTAGTTAATGTAACAAACTCAATAATTAATCAATCAATCATACTAACCGACTAACAAGCAAACTAAATAACCAGCTGGTGTCACTGCTAACCAGATACAAACAAACTAATTGTTGATAGAGACAATGACAACATCAATAATACTAATGTTATTTAACACTACACAGCTAACCAACTGTCTAACGGTAGTAAATAATACCATCAGTGAGTGCTATGCAGCAAACCAATAAATAAACTAGCAGATGTTACTACAAGTACTACTGACGGACTGACTTACTAGCTAACCAAACGTTTTTATAAATGTACTCTATGGCAGCAACACACGACGCCATGGCGGCCATCATGCGGAGATGCCGCCGGTTGATCATCGTGGTGTCGACCAAGGAGATGGACGAGGAGGAGGAGGAGAAAAAGGAGGCGCAAGAGGAGGAGGAGGAGAAAAAAGAAGCAAAGGAGTGGCGGCCCTTCTGCCTCGAGGACCGACAGCTGAGTTACGAGCAGAAGCTGGGCCTGCATGACGCTTTGACGCGAAACACACCCACAGTCATCCTGCTGGAAATAGGTGACTAACTAACCAACTAAATAACTATGCCGATAGCGAACCAGTTAACCTACTGGAGAGCTACCTTACCCATTCTCAATACTACATCACTAACAATCTTCCTAATTAACAGATTTCAAACAAATTAGCAACCCACTAACCTAATAGCTAACTACAAACTGAACTCACAGTTTACCTTCTAGAGAACTAGTAGTAGCTAAGTCTAAAAGCGATGCTACTTACTAACTTACCAACAGGGTTATTAGTGAACTAACTAGCTAGCTAGCTAACTATATGCTAAATTAATTAATAATCTGATAGCTAAGTAGATAACTACCAGTAGGCAACCTAAAAAAGAGCTTGCTAATAGTTGTACTTAACTAACTAACTAACTAACTAATGTACAGTCACTCACCAACTAACAAAGTAATCAAGCCAATCCCACTGACTTGCTCACTCGTCGGCATATACTAACTAACTAACTGACTGGCTGACTGACAAACGTATACTATGTTGATAATCAGCTAAAAAAACAACTACTGTATTTGAATAACTGATACATACCCAAACAAACTAGGCAACTAAATATTTAGCGCAATAGTTAACCTACTAATAGCTAACTGTCAGTATTGTGTTACAAAACACCAACTGGTGAACTAACTAGCTAGATAGCTGCCTTACTGTAAAACAAAATTAATAACTAGCTTTCTTGGTAGACAAAACTAGTAAACCTACTAAAGCAATAGCTAATTGGCAATATTTTTCCAATGGGTAACTTTTCAAATGAACTAACTAACTAACTAACTAACTAACTAACTAACTAACTAACTAACTAACTAACTAACTAACTAACTAACTAACTAACTAACTAACTAACTAACTAACTAAACTGGAGTGCTACGCAACCCACAGTCAATATTGCATATCTGACTAACTAGGCTAGTCAACCAACTAAATTCACATTGAATGAATAGTAATATACCGAGTAACCAGAATTTGTCTTACAAGGCGTTGAGTTGTATGCCCTTTTCTGTGGTTCTCCACACAGACGGTCCTCCAGATTACGGCCGCCTGCCGCAGTCGCTGGCCTTCATCAAGAGGAGGCAGGGAGCGCTCATGTGGAGAAAAACCAAATGCAACAGGCTCTTCTGGAAAAAGCTCCGATTCCTCATGCCGGCCGTGCCAGCCAGCAGGCAGTCAAAACCGCGTCAGGATCTCATTTTGTGAAAGGAATGAGGAATAATTCAGAATGCAACCAATGCGTTCGGAATCATTCACTCATTCTATCGTTTTTGCCTAAATCACTCATTTTTGAGTGAACTAGTTAAAGTTGCAACAAAGTTGCTGTTTCTGAACATTGTTCATAACCTTTTTTTGGTCACTTGCCACTGTGCGTTAGCTTAAATGCTAGCTAACCTTCTCAAGCTCATTTAGACTCATTAGCAGAGGTGTGCATTTTACAAAATGTTGCTGCTCCGTCATTCATCAGTGCCTGGGGGACTCTTCCGTCATCGTCCGTCCGTCATTTTCTTGAAAGCCGAACCGAACGGTAACCGTCAGTTTGTCATTTTATTCGAACCACGCCTTAAATGTCCACATCTGCTACTTAGCCTTACACAAACATTTTCTCAAGAAGTCATGCCCCAAAAAGTGACTGGAAGTCGACCAGTTTGGTTTAAAGTGGCCATTTTAGTGTCATTCTGTTGAATTCTAGCAGCAAAATGAATTGGATGGATCGAATTTCCCTGCTGATTTAAAAAAAAAACACATTTCCTCTAAAACAGTGTCTGAGTTAGCTGGAATGAATTAATATTCTAAATGTCTATTTTGTTAGACTGCGTAAGACCTGCGTAAGTGCCTGGTAGCACTTAGGAGAACAATAAATTCTGTTTATGTTTCCACTTGTGGAACTTTGTACTGATGGATGGATAGATTTTGGAGGTTCCACTGAAATGATAATATTCTCTCTCTCACGCACTGCATCTGGAAGTGTGCTGGCAGTCTGCGGCTCGTTTTTGTTGGATGTGCCAACACATGCAAACGGTTTTGACATTCGATTGCGACATAAATAAAAACATCCAAATCCAAAATTCATTGTCCTGTCATCATTTTGCAGGAGTCAACCGGAGTCGTTCTCTAATTATTTGGTGTCCAGCACCCTCAACTTAACTCACTGCCAGCCATTTTAGACAATTTCAAAATTTTCAATACCCACGCGATATTACGTTCAATAATTACATATAAACCAAATCTACCAAATGACAGAATAGACTCCCTATTGTTTTGCCTCGTCCCGTTCTTTTATAATTGACAGTAGAAAAATGTTGGTTTGCCAAAATACTGCCATTTCTCCCATGGACTCTGAAACTGTTTATTTCGTATAAAATGGGGCAATGATGTAATCTACCGATGGTTGGCCATCAGTAAAATTGTTTCCAAGTTTGACATTTACAGTGGAGCGTAATCAGATTCTCCCCCATGTATCCCTGCTCTAAAAAATGTAATTGACAAGTATACTTGTCAAAGGCAGTGAATGAGGTAATCCTTTTTTTCTTCTGACAAACTCCAACAATGGACTTGTAATTCCACAGAGAACTATTGCGTGGAAGTAAAAGTCAATACATATGAAACTCTTATTTGTTTTTTTTCCCCAACAAACCGTAACTTTAAGTTGTGTGTACTGTAAAATAATGACATCCAGGTCAATTCTGTATACAGAATTGCATTGCTCATCTGAGGATTGCTTGTAAAGTACATTGAGTTGCCTTTTGTAAGAAATGTAATTTACAAATAAACTTGCCTTGCAAAATTACAAATGTATGTTTTGATTAATTGGTCTGACATTACTCTTTTTTTCTTTTTTTATATTTTTTACAAGATCACCTCACGGGCCAGATTTAATCCCTTGGCGGGCCTGATCCACCATACGTTTGACACCCCTATTGGTTAGCATGTCCGCCTCCCACCCAGTGCTGACGGTGTGTGATCAACGGCTTCGGCCTTCCTGGGTGGAGTTTACATGTTCTCCCCGTTCCTGCGTGGGTTTTCTCCGGGTACTCCGGTCTCCTCCCACATTCCAAAGACATGCTTGGCAGGTTGATTGGGCGCTCTGAATTGTCCCTAGGTGTGATTGTGAGTGTGGATGTTTGTTCGTCTTTGTGTGCCCTGCGATTGGCTGGCAACCAGTTCAGGGTGTACCCGCATACTATCCGAAGCCAGCTGGGATAGGCTCCAGCACCCTTATGAGGAATAAGCGGTTAAGAAAGTGGATGGATGGATTTTACAACATACTGTATTATTTATTTACAGGGATTTACTGGCAACTTTAATTGTCAGTAAATTATGACGATAAACAGTTGTAAACTAGATTACACTGAATACTTGTAAAAATACAGTAACATACTGTAAAAGATATTCACAGTAATTGAATGAGATTTCACAAGAATTTAACTGGAGACTTTTTTTTTTTGCCAGTTAGTTCTTATAAATTCTACAATCAATTTCTTACTATGTGTGTGGCGAGAGAGAGAGAGAGAGAGAGAGAGAGAGAGAGTGAATGTGAGAGAGGAGATGGCTTAAAAAGGTCTTTTAGAAGAGCAGCTGTGTGCACATTTTTCTAAGAGGTAAGAAACATCCGCATCGTTATATACACACACATATATATATATATATATATATATATATATATATAACAAAACTGAATTAGATTTTTGTTTTCTTATTTTAATTTGTTGCACATTTTTACTAAATGTTTAAGTAAAACAAATTGGGAATATTATAATTCCCCCCCCCAAAAAAAAAAAAAAAATCTTTTATTTTGTAATTTGTGATTTATTTTTCATATACGCTTGTACGACTGTGTATTAGGGCCACATATATTTTTTTCGTGTGGGGTAATATTCCAACAAAAAACTGTATAAAGTGCCAGGTTTGTAAGTTTTTTTTTTTTGTCGGGATATTGCCCCCACCCGCCAAAAAAAATATATTTATATGTGGCCCTAATATGCCATCCTACACTTGAGTTGTGCAATGTATTTTTAAAAATTTATTTTTTTCATTGTACTTCTTCAAATTAGCCAATTTATCAATTGTTGTATTTCCATTTTCATTTTTAATCTATCATCTTATTTAATGTTGATTTTGTTTTAGTCCAACCTAAATGTGTTATCATTTCGACAAGATGGCATCTTGTTTTACTGGCACCTTGCATCAGAGTCGTTACTGGCACAACATGTACCAGTACGTGTTGCCTTATCAATCAGGAAGCGACGAAAGTGAGGTCAGATGTCGTACAATAAGGCTGAAAAAAGTATACTTAGATGAACACATTGGCAGCTAACAAGATGAAAATATAAGTGTTTGGGATGCTGAGCTAACAAAAATGAATAAATAAATAAAAAGGAATCATGTTGTCTTTTAGGTGGAGATGGATTTCCTCAGACTCATTCTGATGGTGACTGTCACACTTCAGTATTCGGGTAGGCATGTGGTGCATTATAATGCAGTTTCACATATTAGCATGAATTTTGTAGGCATGTGTTTCGCGAGCAGACCCACATAAAAAGTCTCAAGAAATCATGTGCTGAACTGCAGAGAAAGTCAGTGGTTTTGGTTTGTTGTGGTCATTTCGGGAATCTCTTCATTGGTGGGGATCCTTCAAAATTTGGCAAAATTCAGCCCCCCGAGCGAAGCTACTAGTTTCATTGAGCAACTTGAAATTTTGGTATGTGTCGACCCACAAAAAAAAAAAAAAGGAGAAGTTCCCTATTTATTCATTTAGTTATTTTTTTAATTATTTATTTATGCAGAAAATTCAGCCCCCATAGCCAATTTCATTTAGGATCCTGACATTTGGTTGACATATCTATCAAGAGTGGAGCCACAAAAAAAAAACTCAAGAATTTGTCTGAAAACACACATGAAGTCGGCCATTTTGGTTTGAAGTATCAATTTTTGGCTTATTTTGATTATTTCCAGAATGCCCTTGAAGTTTTTTTTCTAAACGTTCAGCCCTTAAACCATTTCCATTTAGCAACATGGCATTTGATAGGCATGAACAGAAGACACACACACACACACAAAAAAAATAATAAAATATCAAGAGGCTTGACCAAACGTTTTGTATTATCTCCTTAGCTGCATCCGAGCTTCCGTGCAAAGACTTTGACCGGGAGAAACACTTTCTCCTGGAAGGTGAATCCTTCCATTTTGTTCCGTACATCGTGACCGACTCCGAGGTGGCCTTGGAAAGGTTCACGTGGTTCCGACAATCTTCGGGCGACGACCTCGTCGTCATCCCGTCCAACGAGAGCGAGAGGATTCATCACCACGGCGGCGCGCTCTTCCTCTTGAACGTCACCGCGGAGGACGGCGGTTTCTACACGGCTCGGTGAGGGAACGTTCCGGTTCTCGTTGACGCGTTCCCGGTTTGCGTGACTCTGAAGCGTCCTCTGCCTTTTCCAGGCAGAATCTCTCGGATAATGCGTGCGAGAACTCTTATGTCGAAATCCAAGTCCTGGAAGCGAGTTATCTTGACGATAAGCGTCACTTTTACGGAACTTGGGCTGTTTCCACAAAGCGCAGACGTCTGGTGGTGTGTCCTGACCCGGTGGCTAAAATCTGCAGGAGGCTGAACGGAACCTTCAGCTGGTACAAGGTGAGGACACACCGACAGTATGTGTTCATTAAATCAACTATCATTCACTTTTTAAGTAAGATGTTGAGGCTTTAGCCAGTGAATACAAAAAGGAAATACACTAAAATTAAGTTCTGTGCATGCTCACCCTTTTGAAACTTTGCATGACGTGTTTGTGCATGTGATTTTTTTTTTCTCCAGAACGACACGCTACTTATTGGTCAGCAGAAAGTTAGCATGTGGCTACACAACATAATGGCAGAGGACGAGGGTGTGTACACATGCGTGTGCACGTGGACTCATGCGGGATACTCGTACACGTCGTCGGGCTCCTGGGAGATCGTAACCGGAAGTGAGTCCAAATGAAACATGGAAACGTCTCCAAGCACTGGACCATAGATATAAACACTAGATGGCTCGTCTGCACTGTGAGCTAATGGGAAGAAACCTAACCAAAGGGCGGCCATCTTGGGTCAGGGCTGCTCGATCACTCCCAAATTCTCCACCAATTTTCATTTGTGTTGTTAATATGACACAAGGCTGAATCAGAGCCACGATATTAAGGTTTGTAGTAAACCAATCTGTTTATCCGTCAAGAATTCAGAGAGTTACAAGCTTTTAAGTAAATAAATCATCCAACAAGTGCAGACTACAGCACAGTGAACGAGAGCTGTCTCCTGTCCTAAGATGGCTGAACAGGCATCGTTTCTCCGCCATGCATAAGACATCTAGTTTTTATATCTATGCGAAGGACCCTGAGACTTTTTTGTGGGTCTACTCATGATAGACATAGCGACCAAATTACAACTCTGTTGCCAAATAAAACCAGTTTTTGTGGGCTGAACTTTGAGAGAAATTAATAAAATTGAATTAAGGGTATCTCGGAAAATGACTAAAGAGACCCCTGAAATAGTCGCTGCAAACCAAAATGACAGACTTCCTGCTGCTTTTCGGCATGGCTTCCTGGGACTTTTTTGTGGGTCTACTCATAAGAGACATTCCAACCAAATTAGATCTTAGATTAGATTTGAAAGAGGCTTTGGGGACTGGATTTTCCACATTTTTGAAAGTCCTGTGAAGATAGCTAAATTTAAAAAAAAAAAAAAAAAAAAAAAAAAAAAAAAAAAAAAAAAAAAAAAGACTGCTTGGAAGTTGGAACCAAAATAGCAGACTTCCTGTGTCTTTCTTCAGACTTTTTTGTAGGTCGACTCAATATATTTTTCTATCAAATTTTAAGTAAAACTATCTTTTTTTTTTTTTTTTTTTTTGGGGGGGGGGGTAATTTTTTCCAAAGATTTCTCTTGTAAATTTCCAAAATAACCTTAAACTGCACAGGTTCAAATAACTTGGCAGACTTCCTGTGTCTTTTCAGAATTTCCGGTAGCTCCGGAAAGACGGTAGATTTGTCCTTCACCACTAGATGTCAGTATTTCCCTGCGAACACCTCCCTGTTTCCTCTCGTGTTTGTCAGTCTGAATGGGTTTTACGTCAAACATTGCCCGTGACCTAAACTGCACAGGTTCAAATAACTTGGCAGACTTCCTGTGTCTTTTCAGAATTTCCGGTAGCTCCCTAACACTTTTTTTTTTGTGGGGGTGCGTGTGTGTGCGTGTGGGGGTGTCGATACTCATTATAGACACGCCTGTCAAATTACAAGTTTTAAAGTCAAATTGGCTTCAGAGGTTGAATTTTTCAAAAAATGGAAGCATCTCACCCTCTCATAACTCAACATGTGTTTTGTCCCCAGTCATCAAAGTTCGCTGTCGTGCTACAATAGATACAAACTAAATTCACAATTAATCCTATCTCCTAGTGGTTTACTATATATGAACTTGAGACTTGGTGGTCCTCGGCAAAAGGGCTCTATTTTGTGCTCATCATATTGGTGGCAGATAGTCAGTGTAAAGTTGTGCCTGCTTGGACTACATCTAAAAACTGGCGCAGGTTTGAAGAAGTTCAGAAAACAGTTTGTCCTCAAAGTTTCCTTCTCGAAAATCAATACGTTTCTTGCACCTAATAAGAAACTGGCGTGACCCACAGAGCCGATATCATCCGATCTGTTGATCTTGTCGCCTAAAGAGGAGGAGGAGATCCACACCGATGAAGGTAAAAAAAAAAAAGTAGGAGACAATGTTTACATTCCTGCCTGCTTTTGTGTGCATTTGTCTTTATACAGATGATGTCCTACATTAATCAAATTGTATTTATGTATTCTCATACTTTCTGCGCAATTTTTTTTCATATGTATTTTTATGTTACTCTGTATCGCATTGCGTGTCCTGTTTAGCGATGTGCTGTAATAAAAAATGTGCCTGAAAAGTGTGACAACAGGAAATTGAAATTATCAAAACATAGGCTGTACACTAAAACTGAGCCATACAATTGCATACTGATCTTTTATTTATTTTCAAACATTTACTAATGCAAAAAGAATTATTGCACCGCTGTGATTTGTCCTTCACCACTAGATGTCAGTATTTCCCTGCGAACACCTCCCTGTTTCCTCTCGTGTTTGTCAGTCTGAATGGGTTTTACGTCAAACATTGCCCGTGACCTTGATAAATTGATACATGTACAACATATCGTGTAGCAAATCAATATGAAAGGACTAAAGTGTGTGTTTTGAATTGCCTGCTCTGATCAGGCGTGGAACTGCGGCTCAACTGTTCTGTGTACTGCGGAATCAACATGGATGATTCCTGCTCGGCTCAGTGGAAGGTGGACGGGAAGGATGTCGAGCGCGATGGATACACTCAGAACAAGAGCGTGTATGTTCTTTTTACTCGAGCAACGAGATGTTAAGCCTGGTTAAAAAAAATAAAAAAATAAAAAAGGCAAGTTATGGCAAGTCATCAAACTTTGTCAATATGCATTGCAGCTACAAAGTGAAATAGCAGAATTAGCTTTTCTTTCTTTCTTTCTTTCTTGTCATGTCCCTAAAATGGCCGCTGGGAACCAAAATGTACGATTTGCTGTGTTTTCCTTAGCCACACCTCTCAGCCATCCCAGAAAACGTTTGCCACGGCGATCCTCACCATTGCCAAAGTATCTTCCCGAGATTTCCGAAAGGACTTCAAATGCATCGGCAGCAACGGCTTCTGCCCGGCTGCTTGGCGGTCCTTGTCTCTGCAACACAGAGGTCAGTGAAGGCATCGCCACTTCATTCGCTACACTTATATATTTGCTCTTTGAAACTATACCCCTTTAAAACGCTGACCCAAGTTGGATGTTGTGTTCAGGTACACTCACAGCTGTGTGGCGTACTGCAGTGTGTGTTGTGCTGTTGTGTGTGTCTGCTGGTCTCCTGATCAAAGTGTTCATGGTAGACATCACGCTGCTCTTAAGACCGTACTTGCCCTTGGCTGCCTGCGATGAAGGTGCACGTAAAAAAAAACAACAAAAACAGACTTCTTACTAAGCATTTTGAGAGCTAATCCTTGTGTAAAACTTTAAATTTAATTAACTGTAAATTTGAAACCCTAATCCATGTTTGAAACCCTAATATTGCGTTTGTAGCGACAAAGCGCTACGACGCGTTGGTGTTGTTGGAGACGCCAGCGGCTGGCCAGCATCAGGAAGGAGAGCAGTTCTCCGAGCGGCCACCGGAGGGCGCCGTCGGGCACATGTTGGCTTTTATGGAGCAGCTGGTGTCCGTCCTGGAGGAAGCTTGCCGATTTCGCCTCTTCGTGCCGCACAGAGACAACCTGCCAGGAGGAGGTCAACAAACACAAACGCTCATTGCTAACTTTAAACACCCTAATCTCAATTTCAAGCCTATCATTTCAAACATGAAACCTATTATTTTAAGACCACATTGAGCAGATTCAGCAGACCATCGAACAGAGTCGCAGGTTGATCCTTGTTCTCGCCCCCCGCCCTGAATCATCCAATCAGGAGCTTGACTCCTCCCCTCACTTCGTGACGCCTCATGATTGGCAGGTGCAACACTAACATGCGCAATGTCGCCCCCCAAAAAAAAAGGAAAAAAAAAAAGTCAATTTTGTCTAATTTGTTGTCTTATCAGGTGGCTCTGCACCACGTGCTCACACAACCCAAAATGGCTGTAATCGTCATCCAGGTGGGCCAAGCTGGGACGGGGAAGTACGCTCATCTGCCCCCGAGCCTGCGCCATCTGCTTGCCAAGAGCGCCCCCCTAAGGTGGTCGCTCGAGTCGCACGGCGCCGCCACACGCCACTCGCGCTTCTGGAAGAACGTTCGGTACCTCATGCCCGCCACACCCGCCGGCAGCATCGATGATGGTTTTGCCCACAAGAGGGAGACAAAGACGACAACGGCAAATGTGGAGGCTTTTTAAGTGCTGTAGTTTGCATTTCAACCACAAGAGGGAGACAAAATTTACAATAGCGCTCATTTCTTTTAAAGTTTTTTTTTTTAATGAAAAACCATACTTTAAAAACATTACTTGTGCTGAAAACCTTACTTTGAAACCATTGCTCTTGATTGAAACCCTAATGTGAAACCATAACTCTTGTTCAAAACTCTACTTTGACATCTTAACATTTGTTTGAGCCCTACTTTGAAACCCTACCCCTTGTCTAATAGTTTCAAAGTGTATCTCTGACTAGGACATAAAAGTCTCAAAAAGAAGGATTAGAAGGATTTGTCTGCCTGCATGTTGTGCGCGTGTCCCCATATGACCTTTGGCCTTACTCACCCGGGATTCGTGTGTGTGTGTGTGTGTGTGTGCAAGACGGTGGCACACTCCCATAAAAAGAAAGGAGCAGGAGGGGGCAGGGTGGTCTGTATGTTTAGCTCGGCAGCTGGGATCTGCTCCATTCTTTTGTTCCCCTTTGACCTTTGTGCCCCGACACTCGCTCCGCGCACACACAAATACACGTGTGCACATTTATCACTGATCTGACTATATATGACTAGGTAGCCGATAGAACAAGAGTTTTGACATCGCAAGGCCGCCATATTGCTCCTCCCAAGAAACTTTTCTTGACATACTATCCTATGCGCTTACAGTATTTGAAATTGGAGAACATTTGAGACAGTACTTCGTAGAAACAACATGATTTATGACGTTTTAAATTTATTAAACATAAACAAGAGGACTTAAACAGGTGGGAGAAGATGGCCGCCATTCGTAGTACCCATAGTACGTCATTTTAAAATTGCACATCTGCATCTTCAATAAACAAATCACTATTAATTGTGCTTCATTCAAGTGACTTGTTTTGTTTTAGTTTATTTAACGTTAGCAGGAATTCTTCCAAGTGAGTCAGAAAACAAGAAAATAAAATTACTAATCGCGTGGTCGTTTAATAAAATGTAATCAGCCTTACTATATATACATGACTCCTTATGATACATGGTCATCTTTTTTAAAATGCTTTACATGGTCGTAACAAAAAAAAAAAAAAAAAAAAAAAAAAAGACTCCTTATGATACGTGGTCATCTTTTTTTTTTAAATGCTTTACTATACATGGTGGTAAAAAAAAAAGAAAAAGAAAAAAAGACTCCTTATGATACGTGGTCATCTTTTTTAAAATGCTTTACTATACATGGTCGCAAAAAAAAAAAAAAAAAAAAAAAAAGCCTCACCCTCTCATTTTTTAAAAAACACCTTACTATATTATACATGGTCATTAAAAAAGAAAAGAAAAAAAAAAGGGTTACTATACAAGGTTGTTTTTTTAATCGTTTTTTTTCTTTCAAGCCTTACATAGTTGTTATATTCCATCTACCGTCATACATATATATATATATATATATATATATATGTATGTGTATATATATATATATATATATATATATATATATATATATATATATATATATATATATATATATATGTATGTATATATATATAGTTGTTAGGTTTCCATGACGAATTGATTGGCTTTATAGTTTTGTGCTCAATCTCTGTAATGTCTCAATCACTCCATCTCCATAGACCGCACAAGCCCCCTGACAACAGCAGGTGGTGTGTGTGTGCAGTGGGGTGGGGCTGAGGGTCATTGGGTGCTTTTGAAGGCACACAAGGTTGGCCTTCGGCCTGTGTTGGCTTCAGGGTCATTTAAGGACGTAGGCAGCACACACACGCACACACTTACGCACACCCCATGTCCCCCAGTTTGTTTGCGTTTGGGGTTGGGGGGCGGGTTCTGATAAAGTGTGTGATGATACCAGCTGGCTTAAGTGTACCAAAAAAAGAAAAATCACCAAAATGTTCATGTAAGTTGCTTTTTTTTTTTTTTTTAAACCACATCATCAAAATTCACCAAAAACAATAACCAAAATTAAAATGCTTTGAAATTTAGAGTCTTGGTTGAAATTGGACAAAAGAGGCATGGCTTCCAGAAGACTATTTTGTGGACCTCTGCTGATAGAGATGTCCACCAAATTCCATATCACGAAACAAAACTGGCTTTCAGGACCGAATTTTCCAAAAACCTCAAATGATGCCTGGGAAATGACCAAAATAAAGCAAAAATGGCTGCTTTAAACCAAAATGGCTGACTTCCTGTGTCCTTTCAGGTATGACTTCTTGTGACTTTTTTTGTGGGTCTATTCATGATAGACATGTCCACCAAATTTCACGCCGCTAAATAAAACTCACTTTGGGGGCTGAATGTCTCAACAACTCAGAGGACTTTTGGACGTGATCAAAATGAGGATAAAATGGCTGCTTTAAACAAAAATGGTTGACTTTCTGTATTTTTTCTGACAATGCTTCTTGAGACTTTTTTTTGTGAGTCTATTCATTCCAAATGTGTCTACCAAATTTCATGCTACTGCACAAAACTGACATCAGTTTATGGGAACATTCATGAGCTAAATTTTTTACATTCATATTTATTACAAGTTGCACCCTCCACATGCAATGATGAAAATCGAATAGCTTCCCGATTTAACTTCACTTTTCTGTCTTGTATTCGTGCATCCACTTAATGCAGTAGGCAATCGGACAAAAGAATCGTTGAGCTACCTGATGGGGAAAAAAAAGGTCTTTTCCAGTCTTTTACAAGCAGTGACAGTGCAAACAGTGAGGGCCCATTTTATGGTTGGTCGGAGGCAAGCGGGACACCTGTTCGGCAAGCAGATGGTCCGCGCGCACGCACGCACGCTCCCTGAGGAGAGAACCTGTCAGCTGAGCCCCAATTAAAGAATCACTGCTGGGAGATGGGGGTGGGGCCCCCTGTGTGTATGTGCACAGCCAATTGTGTTTGTGTGTGTGGAATGTCCAAATTCCTGACGTGTGGACGTTGACTTTTCAGGGAAAATAAGAATCTCTGTCAGTACAAGACAGTTAATGCCAACATAAACAAACACCTGCGTTACTAAGGTACAGTATTGTGTTATGAACATGAGTCGTAGTCGTACATAATACCCTGTATACAAACACTTTTTTTTTTTTAAATGATGTACACTAAACTACTTTTTGATTTGTAATACAGCTAAGAATGTTAAAAAGCTAAATTTAACTTTAAACTGCTGACTACCAGAAAAAAAATATATTGTCCAATCATGTTTATTTTGATATTCCCCAATCTTTGTGAAGTAACTGGAATACTGCAAAAGAAATATTTGAAAAAAACAAAACAAAAAAACTTTTTATATTTAAGCTACAGAGGACATTTTTTTATAACTTAAATGCTAGGCTCAAATACAGTTAAAATAATTCAAACAATACTTTAATGTGTGCTTACATGCTAACAACATTTAAAACCTAAATTTGTTCAATAAAAAGCGTTATACACTTACTTTTCCTCTTCCCGAAAAAGTGCTTGCACTGAGGGAAGCCATTTTCTTTTACGATGCAATCAAAGGTAGCAAAGCCCCACCCCTACACATTTTGGTATCATTGGAAAGCTCTGAATGTCCTCAATAGAGCACAAAAGGTGTTAATTCAATTGTATGCACTGGGTGTGAGATATTCAGGTTTAAAAAGGTCCACTACAGAGGACAAATTTGAATTGCTGGTAGTCAGGTTACATGAAATTGTTTTATAACCTACTTTTTTTTTGGTTGCTTTGCTTCAAACTTTTTACACTTTTTTTTTTTTTTTTAAACAGCCAAGAACATTCAAACGTGACCTAAAATGACAGCTTGATTGAGGAATAGATCATTTCCAAAGGCTGTGTGCAAGTGTAGTTGGCGTGCAGCAGTGCGCTCCCCTCAAAATCACTCAACTACAGCCATTACTGTCAAAATCACTGGCAACAAAAGTGAGCGCACCCCTCAGTGAAAATATTTTAAAATGGGCTTGGGTATTTTTGAATTGTCATTTTTGAAGAATGCATCTGCTAATTGAGTATGTGTGTGTACATGCAGCTGCTTAGTGAAGACCTTCCTTTCTGAGCCCCGCCCCCTTCCTCCCCCTCCAATTGTATGTGTGTTAATGGGGGAGGAGACAAAAAAGGGGGGATAAGTTAGTGTTTGTAATCCATAGAGGAGAGAGGACACCTCTCACTAGAAGGTGGCTTGCCGAAAAGGAAGGAAGGTCCACTCCAGTGGACATTGTGATTTTTTTTGGATCGGTGATAGCGTGTACCTGGCTGGCTACAAGACGCTTTGTGGGAAATTCCACTTCCAAAAAAAAAGGAGAACAAGAATTTTGGAGGTCCTTCTGTGAGGTAAGTCTCTTCTCCACAAAACTCAATCTTACTGTCATACAAATGTACAAAAGTACATTTGTATGACAGTAAGATTACAAGGAAGCACATCCTAGAAGAAGTATGTCACATAAAAAAAAAAACAACAACACTAAATGATAATTAAAAGAAAATACATTTTACTTTGGATAATTTAAAGAGGATTTTGGGCAAATTGTGTTCCATGAAGCACATATTAAAACATAGTTGGTTTGTCAAAGCACCTTGCAAAACCCTTGTTTTTAAAGGTGCTAAAAAAAATTATATGGCAAAGGTCCTGAAATATTTCATTTGCATTATATGTATTATTTGTTGCACTTACACCTTACAATTAATAAAATATATATGAAATTAATTATGGATAAAGTCTTCTTTTTTTTTTAATGGACAAATGAAATGATTTTTTCTGACCTCATCTACAAATAACCTGTATTATATATACAATTTAATAAAAAAAAAAATCAATAGCACAACAGAAGTGTATCCAAAAAAGTGCCTAAAAATCATAATATACATACATAATCATTTGAATTCATTTTTTTTTCATACGTTATATGAATGGTCTGCCTAACTAAAATTATTAGAAAATAATACGTTTTAAATAGTTAAAAATTTTATTTTTTTTTAAGGCAGACAAAGTGTTGAAAATAAACAATTTTGCATACATTTCATATGCATATATTTAACGTTCCCCTCTCAATTGTTAATGGTTAAACATGCACAAAAATCATGATAAACACAAATCAAAAATTTTAGGAAGAACATTTTAAAATATATTAAAAGCTTAAAAATAGACATAGTAGATTTACATAAAAAAAAATGATATAAATTGAAAAAAAAATGTATTTACCGTACTTGCAGGTGGCATCTCAATAAATTTGAATCATGTGAAAGCTTAATTTATTTCACCAGCCTAATTCAAAACATCAAACACATATTGTGTAGATACAGCCCAGACATAGCAAAATATTTGACTTGATATTAATTTTATTTTGATGACAGCTTACAGCAAACAAACCCCCAAATTCAACAACAATAATAGGCTACATAACAATAAAAATGATTTTTAATATAGAAATTTGGCAGCAGTTGTTTTGTATTTGCTCATATTTCGGATAAAATAATGAAATAGATGAATTTTCCTACCATATTCTAACTTTACAAAATGTTATAAATGTAATCAATTTTTTAAAAAATGGTTGTTTATTTATTTTACATAAATAATAGGGGTGGGACGATATGGGTAAACCACGATTCGATACTGTGACGATATTTGGCTCACGATATCGATAATATCACGATACGCTATATGTACGATTTTTGATATATTGTCCAAAAAAATGTTAGCGACATATCACGATATGTGACTGAAAAAGCCAACAAATGCCCATAAAAAGGAAAATGTCTAATTATGCATTTATTCAATTCCAAAACTTTGTACAATGTACAAAGTTCTGCATAGTGCCTCACTGCCTCTGAGCCTTTTAACTGTAACCATTGTAAAGTGAGACAAATTAAAGTGCATAAACATTTATAACATAACACTGCACAACTGGACACATTACATTGATATCTACCGTCAGTGTATCGATAATTTATTGCAACAGAGAGCGCAACAATATAGTGCAATATTATTTTTTTCTCTCACCCCTAATAAATAACGTATATTCATTCAATTTTTGTTTCTCACCTGAAGTTAATACACACCTTTTTTTCCCCTTGCAATCTTACAAAGGTTGTGTCCTCCAGAAAATCAGTTACATCCAAAATATTAACATCAATATTCCAAAAATGGATGAAACGGCAGAATGAGAAAGTTTGTCATGTGGCCGTTGACTTGTCTCGTCATGACAGAAACTGGTCAAAATATTAGGAACAGCTTTCAGGACTTTGTCTGCGGGGGTCAGGTGGTCCGGGGTGTTCCGGCAACCAGACGTATGTGTGTGTATGTGTGTGCGCACGTCAGAGGTGAAAGTGAGTGCACGTGCACACACACACTGGTAACATGCATCTCTGGTTGGAGGGGGTGGGGCACCACCAGTTGCAGGATGCTTTCAAAGTGTGTCCTCAGTAGGCATCTGTTGCCCCTCCCCCTCTCTGCACCGCTTTTGTACAATCAAACCCCACCGGACCACTATCCCCCCACCCCCCACTCTCCAGCCGGTCCCTGGCAGCCGCCCAGCAGGCACCCGAGCGCCATGTGGAGGCTTTTCCAGGCCTCAGGGGAGGGGGGCAAAGAGGGGCAAACCTCACACACTCCCCGAGGGAGATCACTGGCTGAAGAAGCATCTGCTTGCTGTGGAGGCATGAGGTGCAGCCCCCCCCACCCCCTCCCCCCAATCGTGACTGGATATTACTCAGCAGATGTGTTATTTTGTGAGTTGATTGCGTGTAAATTGAAGTACTGCAAACTTCGTGAAAACTACTCAAAGTGCCACCTTAGCGTAGTAGGCATGCATGTTGTGCAAGAGCCAAATGTTTACCATTCATTCAATTATAACTATTTCACCATTTATTTCATAAAAAATGTTTTTGTATTGCTTATTTTAGTCATATCTTTGAATTGCATGTACAATTGTTTAACAAATGAGAGAAAAAAAAAACAAAAAAACATCTGAGATATATTCAAGGTTTGCTTCAGCATGGGAAATCTTCCAATTCACACCTAAAAAAAAAAAGTTTCTTATTTATCATAAAATAATAATAAAAAGAAAATTATTGTTGTTTCATTATTAATAATTAAGCAAATTATTAAACTACTTTTTGGAATAAAATGTATTAAATGTTCTGGAAAATACTAATATGAACAATATAGCTGTTGAGGTAAGTTGCGGTGTTTGTGTCGTGTTTGTTTCCGTCTGGCAGCTGCATGGCTGATAATCGTGCGTGGGTGTGTGTGTGTGTGTGTGTGTGAGAGAGAGAGAGAGAGCGAGAGAGAGAGAGAAAGACAGTGGGGGGAGGTTAAAAAAAAATAAAAATCGCCGTCTGTGCGGATCGTCGGGAACAATACTTGGTGTCACAGAAGGACAGATTGGCTGGCAGCTGCTTTGCTCAAAAGGTGCAAGCCAGACACACTTATAACCCCACGCACACAGATCTTGGGTTAGAATCTCAAAGGATTTTAAACTAGTTTAGGGTTTCAAACCAGGGGCATGCAGAGGGTGGGGCCAAGAGGGAGCATCCACCTCGAAATCTTAATACTAAAGTTGGAAGTTTGTCACAGTGGATAGAAGGCTTCAAGTGGGCATTAGTGTAAACCAGCCTGGCAGGAAACCTCTAAAATAAGTGTTACGGACTGTAGTGGATTGTAAAGTATCAAAACAGCTAGCCACCAAGGTGCACCTGAATGAACCATTATCCCTCTTTTTTTTTTTTTTTTTTTTTTTAAGGTAAGACTTTAAAAAAGAGCCCCGCTTAATCGAGACTGCTCGCCAACGCCCGGGTCTGAATGTGTGAGGCGGCTTCATGGGCCTGAGGGACCATGTGGAGGATGGGACAGGCCACATCCTCAGCCCGGGGCTGGATCTGGACTACCTCCACGTGGATGGCCCAAGCGATCCAAAGGACGTCGGCAAGGTTTCAACCACACCGGCGTCGGGTTCTGGAGGCTCTGGCCTTAGCGACAGCACCAATAGCTTGGATAGCAGCAGCACTAGCTTCAGTAGTTTTTTCTCAGAGGAGAGCGGAGACAGCGAAGATGAGCGTCACCACAACGCTTGCACCCAGGTGGAAAACAGGAACTTCCCCACTGGGGTGGACCAGGCGGAGAATCCGCAGAAAACCGACTGCCGCACCAAAGTGGAATTTGCTTTGAAGCTGGGCTACTCGGAAGAACTGGTGTTGATGGTGCTGCAGAAACTAGGCCCGGACGCACTTATCAACGACATCTTAGGAGAACTGGTCAAACTGGGAACCAAGGCGGAGCCGGTGGGGCCACCGAGAGATGTTGGAGGATCTCAGTCTCCTCCACCCTCTTCCGGATACTCCTTGGTGGATTCATGCAGGCTACTGTGTTCGTCGAAACTCCTGGAGGACAAAGACAACCTTCGGCCTGTTGTCGTGGATGGAAGTAACGTGGCCATGAGGTGAGGTTCCATTTACCATCAGGCATTTTTGTGCCAAATACATTGTGAGTGATTTACTGTGGCGACCCTGAATGAAACAAGCCCCAAGTTCCAACAACAACTTCTGTGCTTTTACTGTAAACATCATTAGTACTATCCTTTGATGTAAAGTCTAGCAAATAATTGACACTCATGTCCCTCTCACTACTTCAGTCACGGCAACAAGGAGGTGTTCTCCTGTCAAGGCATCCAGCTGGCAGTTGACTGGTTCTTGGAGCGAGGCCACAGTGACATCACGGTTTTTGTCCCTGCCTGGAGGAAGGAGCAATGCCGTCCGGATGCTCTCATCACAGGTAACCACACACACACACACCAGAGTCCTTCAGCTTTTCAAAATGACAAACTTTCTTTTCTACAGACCAGGATGTCTTGCGGCAACTGGAGAAAAACAAGATCCTGGTTTTCACGCCATCCCGTCGTGTACAGGGACGGCGTGTGGTCTGCTACGATGACCGCTTCATCGTCAAGTTAGCCTATGAGTCGGACGGCATCATCGTCTCCAACGACAACTATCGCGACCTAGCCAACGAGAAGACGGAGTGGAAGAAGTTCATTGACGAGCGCCTTCTGATGTACTCCTTTGTCAATGACAAGTAAATGCTTTTTTGTGCCCTTCCAATTCCCCAAAGTGAGGGGACTGATTATTTTTAACTCATCTTCCATCTACCGTCATTAGATTTATGCCACCAGATGACCCGCTCGGACGGCATGGACCCAGCTTGGAGAACTTCCTGAGGAAGCGAGCGGTCATTCCAGAACACAGGAAACAGCCGTGTCCATATGGTAAAACATTTCCTTTTTTATTAGATTTTATGGAGGCACAGTTGGGGCTTGAACCAATTGGGTATATGCCACGGAAGAGGTGGGACTGTTTTTGCACATCGGTTTGGTTCCGGTTCAGTTTGCGACGTGTAGGCTGCGTCAAAATACTTGTGCTTCCAACATTGGGCCCCACGGTTGCGCGTTTTGTAACCTGGACCGGAACCAAACTGATGTGCAAAATCACGTCCCGCCTCTTCCGTGGCATATACCCCATTAGTCAATGCGTCAAATTTAGCACTCTGCAATAGGTTAGAGGTTCACTGAAAGCATCAGGTGGTGGGGCCAATTATGAAATAAGGCTAAGCGGTGGATAAACCATTGATTGTGAAAATGAAAGAAAATGGATACTCTGTGGTTTAAATTCACACCTGATGTAGTGCAAGAACTCCGGAACCCCAATAATGTGTATGTAAGTCGCTGATTCAAAAAATGTCCTTTTGATCAGAACTTGCCTCTGTTCTTACTTAGGTAAGAAGTGTACGTACGGTCACAAGTGCAAGTTCTACCACCCAGAACGTAGCAGCCAGCCTCTGCGTTCAGTAGCTGACGAGCTCCGAGCCAGCGCTAAAATGTCCTCTGCAGCTCCCAAAGGCCAGAACGAAGACATCCTGATGGCCAGGAGCCAAACGCCATCCGAATCCGGCCGGATAACCCCAAAGAAAGCTGCAAGGTCCCTCACCGACCTCCTGGAGGATAGTCTCAGGGTGCAGTTCAAAGTAGAAGAACGCAGGGGATCTGGTAAAAGCGTTCTCGGGCAGCCCAGAGCAGAGAGGTTGCCTTTCTCTGCAAATACAGATGGATGGGATTATCAAGGATCCAAAGGATACAGTTTTTATCAATCCAAGTCTCCGGTGTTGGGCTACAACTCCCTACTGAAGACCTCACCCATTCTGAACCTTCCTACTCCGCAGAGTCCTGAGCGCTTCTACTCGGCGGATGGCCGAGCCAGGCATCTAAGATCCGACTGCAGCAGTGAAGGCAGATCTGAGTCCTTCTCCCCAGATCTGATTTTGGATGACAGACCAGTGTGCCACCACCACCACCTCCGCCACTATCATCCGCACCCCTGCTCCAACCAGTATAGCAGACCCATAAACCGAACTCCACCTGGTCTGAGCCAGCACACTTCACCAGGAGTTCGACGACTGGATTTCAATGTGAAAGAAAATCCTTCCCAGTCTCTCTCCCCTCAAATTCCATCGACTCACTTACCACTTCTGAGACGATATTCAGGAGAATGTCTGGGTCCTACGCCTCATCCATCCCAAACATCCACCTTTTCTCCGTGCTCCTTTCTGGCGAGTTCCCTTTGGCAAGAGGATCCACTCCAGGACTCAAGAGGGTACCACCAAGGGTCATCGTTTCCTGCCCGATGGAACTATTCTGAGCAACAACAAATGCAAATGACCTGGGAACAGCACTACCAACAGCCCCCCAGACCTTGTTATGATCTCTTCCCGATCCAGGATCTACCAGCGGCTTCAGACAAAGTTTGGTCCTCTCCGTGGACAAACAGACTTGCAGTCTCACCACAGACAACCTTTCCGTCCCCTCGCCGAACAAGACCGCAGTCCCTGCTCCAGGGCGAGTCCTCAGACGGGGCTCAGTACCAGGAACGACGGAAGAGGGTGTTCATTAACCTCTGTGGTATTTTCCCGACTGATTTGGTGAGGGTGGTGATGAGCCGGAACCCGAGCGTGATAGACGCGCAGGAGCTGGCTGCTGCCATATTGTTGGAAAAATCTCAGGGTAGTTCATGAACAGCTTTTGAAACATAAATCTGCAAAACCAAAAGACTCCCAAGGTTCCCACGGTTTAGAGTTTTCTTTATACTTAATATAGTGATAAGGTGGCAGTTTTTGTGCATAAGTGAAGACCAAGACCTCAAAGTCCTGAGTTTTTGGGCAAAGTTCTTGTTCGGGGGCTACCGTTGAAGTCAAGGGGCAAAATTTGTAGCTCTATGGCAAAGTTCATAGATCTGTGGCAAAGTCTGAGGTATGGGGCATAGTATCCAGTCCTGGGGCTAAGTTTCTTGTTCCATGAGTGCTATCTTTAGCAGTGCATATGAATACGTAAATATGCAATCCTCGCACTTAAGATGGAAACTTTTGGAGTTTTGTAAAGCCATTTACATTTTTGATAATATAGTTTGTGATTCCAGGCTTTTAAGGGTAAAGGTGCATTTTTAAGTTATTTATTCTATTTTAAGTTATTTATATTATTATTAGTATAATTTGGGCACTTTTGGTTCTTGTTTTTTTTTTTCGGGCAATCATATCAGGGTATTATGAGAGATAACACAGCCTACCTCTCTGACTACTTATGCGTGTATGTTTTTTTTCCGTTAGCGTGGGCTTTCCCCAAAAAAAGGGACGTGAAACTGAGAGAACACCTGCATAATAGTGGGTGGGGGTGGGGGGGAAACTCCCCTCAAAACTCCCGACTGATTTGTTAATACCGTTTTTCAGAATTTTTAACCTAAAGTTTTGGGTTATTTTTTTAAGCATTACGTGGTTTTGGAATAACCTTGAAGGAGATTTCTTAATTTGTATTTCAATCCTAAAACTTCCAGAAACTTTTTGGTTCTTGGTAATTCCCGTAAAAAAATTGTTCCAATCACGTTTCTGGACCTATTGATAGTACTTTAGGGTCTCTGTTTAACAATTAAGTTTAGACAGTTCCAGCAGTTTAAACACACAATAAATTCAGGAACAAATTTTCTCGTTCTAAGATAAAGTTGCGGAGTAACTTTTTTTAATTCCTGAGCAAACATTTATGATTCTGGAGCACAGTTTCAACTTGAGCAAAATCGCTTCTGAATACGGCGCAAAGTTCTTGCTGTCAAAATGCCAATTAACAACTTGAATGCTTATTATTTGCAAACTTGAACATTTCTTTTGGATATACGGACTTGATCAGAAGCCAGACTTGACTGCCACTTTTTGACACATTTGGTTCAGTCTTGCGCATGATTCTACTGGGTTAAAGTTCATTTTAATCAATGGCAAGCCAGTTTAAAGAAATTGTTGTCATTGTATGGTTTACTTTTGCGGGTCAGATTTACCTCGAATTTCCGTTTTGTATTAGCCTGACAGTATTTAAAACTGGTCTTCTTTCTCGTCAAAGCACTTCTTGCCATAGTGTGAAATTTTTATGAATTATCAAAAAGATTTGCCGCAGTAAACGTGGATAAACTAGTGCCTGGTTGGCGTATGTTCCTGCCTCTTCCTTGTTGATACAAATTGTATCCTAATGACGATATGTACGTTTTTATATGAGAATATAAGAAATCTTTTGTGTATTTGTGACAAACTTTTGTCACCTCTACAATGTTTTTTTTCCTCCTGTAAACATTCCCACTAACTTATTTTTTTTATAATGATGTTCATCTTCGAACTGAAGATGTTATTTTTGAAAGGGGGTGGGGGGGATTTCAGGCTCAGCTGGGTGATAGGTACATATGGTTATGTGAATGGTATTATCAAGTAAGTTTAAGTGTTTGATGGATGCATGTAAAAAATTCTAAAAATGTTAAAAAAAAATTCCACAGTTGACATAATTTGAATCTGATACATTTGTTATATAACATGGATTGCGCACAAGGCGAACCATCAAAGACAAAATGATGTGTCACGGAATTAGGAAACTTCAAGAAATATCAACAAAGACCTTTGATGTCAAGTTGTAATTAGGAAGCATCAGACAATATAATGTCAGAAAACATCAAAGACAAATGTCTTGGACTAAAATGTCATTTTGTAAGTAAATATCAAAGACAACTTGATGTCCTGTTGTCAAAACTGACAAAATGGTCATTTTGTGATTAGGAAACAAAATCAATGTCACGATGTGGTTAGGAAACAAAGACAAAGACTTGCATTTTGTAAACATTAAAAGCAAAACATCAAAGATGAGATGGCAAAGGTAGTAATAAACAAGACAATGCCAAGTTGTCTCATGAAACATTAAAGACAAAGCCATGCTGCTATTATGACAAAACGCTTAATCAAAAACAGCTTCGCAATTGTGCTTTAACACAAGAAAAAAAAATGGCTTTCATCTACATCAACCAAAAGGTTTTATTGTTGTTTACATTCAGGGCTGGGTGGAAAATATCACAATGTTGTAATTACGGCTTTATCAATATATCTCGTAAAATTGGCTTTTGATCAGTGAGCAATTTTATCGTGTTAAATTACTAACTGATTTTGTTTAGGGTGGAGACAAAGGTCAAAGACAAAATGGATTTGAATGTTTTTCTCCTTCAATAATGCCAAATATCTGTAAGCCATCATTTCCTGAATTGCTTTAAAATGTGGCATTATTTTGCTTGTACTGCCGCGAATGGAGTAAACCTTTCGTACAGCCACAAACTGTTTATGTTTGTCAAGTTGAAAATGGGGAATAAAAACAATTGCTTCTGTTCACCCCTTTTAGTCTGGTCCAGTTACTATTGTACACCTCCAAACAAATCCAGACAGAAGTTAATGAAGCATTTGTGGCTAACATGTCATCTGATGATAGAGACAACAGTATTGCCAACACTCACCTCTTTACTGTAATAATCATTGCAACACACAGCTAACTTCACTAGCTTAGCATGCTAGCAATAACATACCTAATACCAGCATAGTAATATAATTACATTTCTTACCTTGCCTGGTGATTTTTAAGTAATTCAAAAGGAAAAATGTAGGTTTAGCCAGCGCTAACAACACTGTAGCATCTGTCGTATTGACAGACAATACAGTAGTTCACTTACCTTGAAGCAGGCAAAATGCTCGCCTTGTGATTTTTTTTTCAGGATTTATAAATGTCGTTACAGACGGTCGCATACTGGTGAGACAACTGTGGAGTCCGGAACTTCTCAGCATAAGCACAAAGTCACATACGCCGAGTGCGTTTGATTTGCGGGTGGTCAGCTGAAGAGCTACATGGATGTCTCTTTATGTCCAATAAGAGAATACGGGCCCAGAGAGAAAAACGGGAGCGCTGCAGCAAAGTAGACTATGGAGTGGAAAAGGGACACAAACGCGGGTGCGTTTGGTTTGTGCTTCCTGGCCCCATACAAAGGTTGCATTTTATCCAATAGGAGAGATAAGGGCGGCAAGGAAAATGGGATCATCACAAACAAGAGGTGGATGGGTGAAATCTGCTTGCGTACATCACTAGTCAGCTGAACAGCAACATAAACATCTTTTTATCCAATAAGAGACTAAGGGCAGAGAGGCAAAAGAGGAGCACTACAGCCATGTGTTAAATTCTGTTGTAGAAACAGTTTGCATGGATTAACTGGTCAGCTGATGAGTCACATGAAGGTCGGATTTGATCTAATACGAGACTAAGGGCCACCATAAAATGGAAACTCTGGAGCCAAATAGAGAATGTAGAGTAAAAAAGGGGTCAGGTGAGCTTGATGTGATATGTAGGTTGCATTTTAGTGTGTTTAGTGGTCAATGTACCAGCTAGAGGAATGTCAACATTTTATTCAATGGGAGACTAAGGGTTGTAAGAAAACGGGAATACTGCAGCCAAGTGGAGACTGTGGACTGGAATTAGGAGACAAATTATAAACCAAGTAAACTGGGAAGGATGGTACGATAGGTCTGCGACTGTGTGTTACTGCTGCATGATCACCATATTTGATCTAATAGGAGACTTAGGGTCATTGGGATACATTGCAGCCAAATAGAGACTGTGGATTCGAAAAAGGGGCACAAGACGGTTGAATTTGTTTTGGGTGTTTACTGGTCAACTTATAAGCGACATGAACAGGAAACAAAGTCAAATGCAAGAGAATCCTAGGCGGGAAACAAAATGGCTGAAATGAATGCTAGCCAGAAAGAAAATGTTGGAAATAAATGCGAGCGAGCGACATTAAAGCTTGAGAGTCATCCGCATGAGTCAGCCATTTTGTAGGCTGGTAAAAAGATGCTTTCTTTTTTTTGGAGGTTGGCGGATCTTTGGCGAGGCGCAAAGCGAGAGTCTCGATTTTCTTGAGTGCCGCCCGTCACATAGACTCAAACTCATCCACGCGTTGCTTGGTGTTACCCTGCCGGATCTGCCGCAGCGTCTTGTACTTGTCGCGGCCCACTCGTACATTCTCGGCGTGAAGGACGTCGTTGGTCGTGTTCTTGCTGTCGTCGCGAGCCTCCGCCAGCTCGGAGCTCAGAGCCTGACAACAAAAAACAAAAACAAAAAAGGGGGAGGGAGAAAAGAGTTCAGAAGAGTCAGAGATGCTCCTACCTCATTGAAAAATATTTTATTTAGAATTTGGTGAGCTTTCCGTAATGTACCGGGGACAAAGTAGTTCTTTCCATGACGTTTACTCAGCTGTAGATTACATTTTTAATCGCTTTTTTTTTTGTTTTTTCCTTTTTGCAATAGATGACTTTTTCCTCAAAAATATTAAACTTTTTCTAAAAAAAAAAAAAAAAAAAAAACAACTAAATTTTTCATAAACCTAAAATATTTTTTCTCAAATTTTTCTAAAGTTTTGTTGAAAATATTCCTTTTAGAAGTATAGAACAATAGAATACATGCTTTTTCAAGGAAACCTAAAAAAAATTCTCTAAAATATGCAACTTTTTCAAAAGATATATACAGCTTTTCAAAAGTAGTTTCCACTTTTCCACAATTGTTTTGACAAAAAGTTGTCTCTCTACATATCAACATTTCTTTACAGATTTATACCCCCCACCCCCATAAAACAACTTTTCTGTAGAAATGACTTCTTTTCAGAATATTCTTTTAAATTTCAAAATATGACATCGTTCAGAAATAACTTTTCAAAAGTGAAAATGTACAAAACCTTTTTACTAATACAGAAAAAAAAAAAAATCACCTTTTCTCTAACCAATCTTTTTGGAACTTCCTTTTAAAGGATCTTTGTGCAGTTTGTTACTTTTTTACTCGCAACTGCCACCTCTGGCCCAAAGCGGAACTGCAGCATCTGTGTCAGGCTCGATCACAGTGTGTGTGCGAGTACGTGCGTGACCTTACGTGCACACCACATGTCCGCTATTCCACGGGGACGGGCATTGGTGGATCATGCATGATGTAGAAAAAGCTTTAATATTATCTTTTTAAACGGCACAATGCACCTTTAAGGTCTATTTATTTATTTTTAATAAACTTTCTAAAAAATAGTAAACTTCCATTTCAGAAACGTACTTTTTCATAAGCTTTTTCAAAAACATGACGGTTTTGTTTCAAAAATTCACAAATGTAAGTATGACTGTTTCTCAACAGTGACTTTTTTTGGGGGGGAAAAACATCTTTTTTCCCCTATGCAACATTTCTTTTTGAGCACTCCCCACTCCCGCCGTCCCCTGACCTGCAGCTGCTTCTTGACGCGATGGTTCTTGTGCGCCTCGGTGACTCGGTCCTCTTCGCTGCGCTGGCTGCTGACGCCGTCGCTGAAGAGCTCGGCGCTGGCCTCGCCGTTGCTGTCGTCGTGCTCGTCGTGATCATGCCGCGCCATTGGGGGCGAGGTCATGGCCACCCGCAGCTCCTCCCGCGTCCTCTCCAAATCTTCCTGCGCCGCTATGGCCTGAGCAGGAGGACGTCATGAGAACATTTTTAAACGGTTGTCAAAGGTTCCATGGTTCCCCTTACTGTCTTATGCATAATATTGATCAAAATAAGTTTTCATCACGGCCTCAGAGTGCACCAGCCGGCCACAATTCTGTCGACTGCCCGCTGAAATTCAAATAAGCCAACACAACGGAGTGCTTGCCACAAGACACTAACTTATCAGTAAATAACCAGTTAAAAGAAATGTGTTTTCCATGTCAAATTGAAGAGAATAACATCTTATTATCATATTGAACATTTTTTAATTACAATAACAAAATAAGACTACTCAAAATCACAGTCGTTCCTGAATAACAAAAGTAGCTTGAAAAAAAAAGCCATCCTGTTCATTTCCAGCCCAAATTAACTTGCAAGAACTATAAAACGACTTTGTTTTTGACACAGGGCCTTTAAAGTAATGATATTAGTGTTGTCATGTTTTACTTTGTGCTGCCATTCGGTGGCGTCTTCCTCCTTTTTCCTCTTGGCTTCTTCCAGCAGAGAGATTTTGGCGGTGAACTCTGCTAATTCAGCAGCCTGTCAAACACAACACATGAGCACTACTCACAATACTACTACCCAAATCGCATCACTAAAGTATCAATTAGGAGCAGGATGAAAGACTGATATTCATTCATATTCACTAAATAAGGGCATGACTGGTTAATTGACCGTACAATTCAACCGGACGCTATTAGTGGCTCTTCTAAAATCGAAGCAGAAAAAAAAAATTGTTAAAAGGTATACTTGACTCATTGAACAATTTTCATCAGTGAAAAGTTAATATTTTGTTAATACCTTTTGAAAAGTAATTTTTGTACTTGCTGTCAACTGATGAGGACATCACCTGTGCTGAGGAAGTAGCTAACGACCAATCATGCCTCATCTGTTTTCTGGATTTGGTCAGTAAACTGAGCCATGATTGGTTGTTACCTACTTCCTCAGCACATGTGATGTCATCATCAGTCAACAGCAAGTAGAAAAATGACTTTTTTTTTTTTTTTTTTTTTTTTTTAAAAGGTATTAACTGTACATGAAAATGAAAGTTACCACATTAATTATAGATAAAAATATGAACTTTTTACTGCTGAAAATGGCTCAATGAGTCAAGTAGCCCTTTATGATTGATTTTTTTTTTGCACATTAAATATTAGATAACAGTAAACATATGCAAACCCCAAATGCTCTGCCTTTAATTGATGTTAAATAACAAAAAAAAACAACTTTATTTAATTATATTAATATTTTTTTAAAATAATCATCTGATCAATCAGTTATGAGATGTTATTCTGCCAAATATCAAAATCGGCATCAGCCAAAAAAAACAAAAAAAACAAGTCCTTATCATTTGGGCCCTAGTTTAAAATAATTTAAAAATATATGACTATTACTATTATGTATTTTTATCCCTCACAATACTGTGCCAAATATGGGTGGAACAAAATGAATATTGTATACTGAATGTCACGCTACAGTATTCACTAATGTAGAAAAAGGCGAGTACCAGCTGTTCCTGGTTCTTCATCTGGTCGGCAGCCTGCTGCGCGAGCGCGGCCTTGGCCTCCTCGGCGGCTCCCCGCTCCTTGTCCAAACGTTGGGCCTCCTCCTTGGCCCGCTTCCGCTCCTGTTCCAGCTCCAGGGCCTTGCGGGTCTGCTCCTCAAGTTCTTTCTGCGCTCGTTGCGTTTGCTCCTCGATGTTTCGCAGGCGCTCCATCAGCTCATCCTTCTCGCGCTCCATGCGCTGCTTCTCCTTCTCGGCGTGCTCGCGCTTCTTCTTCTCGTTCTCCAGCTGTGCTCTGGACCAGGAGGATGGAGAACATCAGGAAGCAACCAGGCTGGTGCAACACTGCCCCCTATTGCTCACATTGACTCATCGTGCCAAATTTGAATAAATAATTGCACTAAAATATTACATTTCGTCATCATTAAGATTGATAGAATTAATTTGTACCTCTCCATCTGCTTGTGATGTTTTTCCTCCCGGGCCTGAGCCTTCATCTGCTGCACCTCGATGGTGTCGGGCTTCCTGCGCCGCATGTACAGCTCGTGGTTACCCATGCAGAGCGCTAGGATGCGCTTGTTGATGCGCAAGCGCGGCGCGTAGAACACAAAGTCCTGCAGCACACACACACTTACGTTTCCCCCAAAAAATAATAACCACAAATTCAGTAAGGAGAATACTATGATACTTACCGGTGCTTTCTTGTCAATGGGTTTGATGACAAACTTCTTGTCGTTGAAGGAGATGTTTCGGATCTCGCTCCATGGGAAGCCTATTTTGGGCGACAACCTGAGGAAAATATTATCATTATTATTATTTTCAGAATAAGATATCAGATATAAAATGTATAATTTAAGGGCTCTTTTTTCTATACATTATGAGTAATGTTTTCAAAATATTTTTGATGGGCTGAATAAAAGTAAATTAAGGGCTTCATTTGAAAAGTGTTTTTGGTACATCAAAACTTTCACAGTATGACTTGCTGGATGTTGAATCAAAAGAAATACAATTAAACATGAACACAGCATGATACAATTAGTGAGTCAATATTTAGTTCCAATTAACTTTTTCTGTGAAACTTTGGAAGTATTTGTATAAAAAAAAAAAAAAAAGGCATAAATTAGACATTTCTTCTTTTTCACTGGTACCATTCACAAAAATAGACATATTTATAATATAAATGAAGGGGCAAAAGAAAAAAAAGAAAAAACATTGTCATCGGTTTCATGCTAATACCTTTGCTCACCACAGGAGGGCAATGTAGCCACATAAATGCCATCCTTGTGAGGAGACAGTAAAACAGTCACCTATTTAATTTTGTGAATGAAAATGACCCATAACATGAATTTTGAAAAATAAAAACAGATTGCCTTATCTTCCAAAGCGTATGTAGGAATGAAAAAATGTTGTGATTGTATTGCTGTTAACGTATTATGTTTGTTTTATGTTGTTTCTGTAAAGCGCTTTGTGACAGCTAAGGCTGTTTGAAAGCGCTATATAAATAAAAATGACTTGACAAAGTAGCAATTTTTCATAGACATATTGTGTTTACTTGTCTTCGTGCTCGTAGATGTTGAGTCCGAGGGCGTCGACGCCCAGCCACAGTTCGGTGCCTTTCTTGTTCTTGATCTCAAAGTAGTTGACGCCGTACATCTCCAGGTCCTGAGCGATCTTCAGGTACTCCATCATGGCATCCTCCCTGCACGCACATGCAAAGACTTGTTTCCACCATTTACTATTTCGCTGCTACATCGTTTTGTTTACATCATTTTCATATTTGTACCTCAAGTGTATACCACCATAAGCACATCATATTGAATTTCTATACACTTCTAATGTATCACAAAATATTTCATGTACCTGAATGTAATATTATTTACATGTCAATACAACTTTAATGTCTCATACTAATATTTATGAACTCATTAATTGTACCTTTAATGTGCCATATTAACTCATTCCCTCCCAGCCATTTTCATTGAAGCAAGCCCATTATCTCCTGGCTGTTTTACTGGATTTTGACTGATTTTGCAAAGCCCACAGAATATTTTGTTCTATTGCTATAAAAAACATGGAACCTACCAAAAGAAAGATTAGAGTCTCTTCTTTAATCAGGAAAAAAAAGTAAGTATATTTGTATCTGTTTCCGTTTTGCAGCAATTGGCATTCAAATATAGCTAAGTTTAGTCATTATTCACAAACCTTTTGAAAACACTGGCAAAAATAGCTTGTTGCAACATCGCCTTGGCTGAACTCTTATACTCTGCTGCCACCTACTGGACGTTTTTTGTAATAACTACCATTGTTTTATGCGACCTATTCATGTCAGAAGCTGTATCAAAGCCTTCTGTATGCTCTAGCATTTAAAAACAAACAAACAAACAAACAAAAAACAAAAGTATAAATACGTTTTTGGGAGTGCAGGACAAAGTATTAAAACGTATTTATACATTTTGGGTTTGAATGAGTTAATAACCTTTACACTAGCATAATTCAATTATTATTCAACTCATATTTCCAGTCTATATAACTAAAGTGTACAAGATCATATTTCATGTTTGTACCACAAATGTATCATACTGACATAATCTTTATGTAGCAGCTACCTGAGCATGCTCCTGTGTTCCTCGTGCCAGGTCTGTATCCTGTCCTCCCACTGCTCCTTTGTCAGCTTGTGTTGCTCCAGAACTCTGCCGCCCAGAACGAGAAGAAAATATGTCACCATGACAACAAAATGGCTTCATCGTCATCATCATCATCTTCAAAGCAAAATGCACTTTTTTTTTGTACCTTTGTGGCAGCAGGCGGTCGGCTGCCAGGTAGCCGGACTTGTGCACGTCCTTGTTGTGGTCACCAAACTTGGCCTGGACGGCGTAGGAGGCCAAGAGCACGGCGGTCTCGGGTGGGCAGTAGTTCTCGTCGTTTAAGATGGCTTCCTTCACCTGGATAGATAAAACTAGAACATGAAAAGAACAGGTAGCGGCAGAGTAATATGCACTTTTTTTTTGTAGATTGCCTCAATTTTGAACCAGGAAAAACCTACCTGAAGGAAGAATAACCTCTGCGTGATCTCCTGGATGAGCTCCTCCGAGACGTCCTCTGGAAAGAACTTTGCCCTGAACTTGAATTGCAGAGGGTTTTCCTTTTTCACATCCTGCTGTGTCACCTGAACAAAAAAAATAAATAAAATTTTATATATATATATATATATATATATATATATATATATATATATATATGTATAATAATGCATATAATCTTGAGGAAAGGACATGTGGTGTGTTCAGGGGTGTGTCGTCTTCTGGGGGTTTTGGTGTCGCTCACCTTCTTGTTGAGCTTCAGCCACGTGACGTAGCCTTTGCTGTCGATGTACTGGAGGCCGAAGAACCACACCTCCCTCAGACCCACCGTCTTCACCACCTGGACAACAAGTGGGTGTTTTTAAGTTTTCCCAATCTTTCATTTAGCTTGGATGTTGCCTTGATTATGCAGGGAACTACAGAACGTGGATGGATTATCGTGACTTCTCAAAATCATCAGTCAAGGACATTCCCAAAATGAATGGAGTGCGATTCCCCCAGTTAGTTAGCGCTACTTTGATTGCTTTCATGTGGTCATATGCTATCATGTGTCTCTACAAACATCAGTATTTTGTTACTCTTGACTCTGATTAGTGAAAATGAATAAATTAGCTTGGAACCTCAGAATCTGCCACCTTGATTACGCAGGGAACTACAGTACATGGATGGATTATCATGACTTTTCAAAATCATCATCAGTCAAGGACATTAACAAAATGAATGGAGGGCGGTTCCGCCAATTAGTTTAGTTAGCGCTACTTTTATTGCTTTCACGTGGTCATATACTCTCATGTGTCTCTACAAACATCACTATCTTGTTACTCTTGGCTCTGATTAGTGAATATAAAGAAATTAGCTTGGAACCTCAATCTGCTGCCTTGATTATGCAGGGTAATTACAGTACCAGGATGCATTTAAAATTATGTAAATAATTTTCCAAATCATCAGTCAACGACATTTCTAAAGTGGAGTGAGGTTCTCCCAGGTTAGTCAAATTAGTGTCAACAAGTTGAATAGATTTTCACTTGTTGACATGGTCACGTCTCTACAACAACTCATCCTTTTGCCGCTTGTGAAGACGTATTTAGCTCAGAACCTCAGAATCTGCTTCCTTGGCTGCACGAGGAACCAGAGTCCCTGCACAGATGATCAATTATGTGTCAAGAGTTTTCGGAATCACCGGTCATGGTAGTCATGTATTTTCAAAATGATAATTCAAGGACATTTCTTTGACAACAGAGTGATACAAAGTAAATAGAAAATAAGGTTCCCCAGACTGGTGAAATTAGCATGACACGCTCTTCACTGCTTTTCCATAGCGATGCTCATAAGTGTCTTTACGACACACTGGACTTATGAATTTGAATATGAAGACAATTAGCTCGGAGCCTTTGAAAAAAATAGCTAATTATGCAATCAGCATTAAATCACACATCTAAAAAGCAGGACATTATGACGTCTGCTTATGCCAGAGGTCTTACACGGAACAGGATCAGTTAATGGCTGATTTAAGATGACATGTATTGTCACAGATGACTTGTGTGACCTCCTTCCCATAAAGAAACGAAAGCCTTCCCTTTCATTTGTTTTCCTTCCTCTGCATCACTGAAACCTTTCAGGCCCAGAACAATGCTGAAAGGCGCCCTTTAACACGCGCACACACACACATATATATATGCACAAAGAGATCTTTGTTTAGACAGAACCAGAAGCGACCCAAGCACCTACTGGCACACATTTCCAGTGCCGCCTTTGCTTTGATGGAACAACAAAAAAGGACTCAGACGGAAGGATTCTCTTGGGAATTAAAAAAATAAAAAAATAAATAAATAAATAAATAAATAAATAAATAAAAATAGCCCACCTCCTTGTGTGTTGTGTATGTAATATTACAAGGGCTGACATTTTACATTAAAAAAAAAAAAAAGTTAAAATTTTAAGGAGAAAAAGGTTGTATTTTTACAAAGGTAGCACGGCTCTAAGTTGTCCACATGTTTGCGTGACTTTCTTGGGCACCTCACTCTCTCCTACATTCTAAAAAGATTCGTTGGGTTTATTCAAGACTAAATTGTTCTTACACTGTAAAAAAAAAAAAAAAAAAAAGTAAAAAAAAAAAGTATTACTTTAAAAAACTCATTTTCACTCAGAAATTCTAAATCCATCTTACAATGACAGTTTTGAGTACATTTTACCAGTTTATTAAAAAAAAAAAAAAAAAAAAAAAAGTCAGTCAAGCGTTGAGGAACGAACTCATGACCTTCAGCTTGGGAGACACTCTACCACCTGAACCACACCACTCTTGCTGTTTGCCACTGGTGTGTCCAAAATAATAATAAAAAAAAAAAAAGGTCTCTTGGAGGTGCAGTGCAAGAATTCCACGCGACACCATCAATATCATAACACACAGTAGGAGCGGCATGGCTCAGGGGGTAGAGTGGGCTAGTTCTTCTACCCTTAAGTAGCTTCTTTTTTTTTAGAATATCTGTGTGGGAAAAAAACCCACAAAAACTTTACTAGTTTTTTTCAAGTAAACACTTGTTTTGTTTTTTAACAGTGTAGGTGTCAATGAATTGGCTGGTGATGTGTCCAGGGGCGACATTGCACAGGTGTGTATGTGTGTGTGCGTGCGTGTGTGTGCATGCATCTCACCTGGTCAAAGAGCTGCTTGCCTGTTGTGTTGGGCTGGATGGCAAACTCCAGCTCAGCATCCATGGTGGTAACTCGGACGTTCGTCTGCATGACAACGATGACTAAATTAAAAATAATAAACTAATAATACAAAAAACAGATTGGGAATGCACACACATTTGTGTGTGTGTTTGTGAGAGAGATAGAGATAGAGTGAGAGGGGCCATATGCTGCCTTTGAGGTCACTGTGTGTGCATGCAAGGCTGCAAGCTTGTTGATAAGGTTTCCACAATATGCAAACAAAGCATACGTGAAGCGTTTGTGGCTTCATGGATGTCGCTACTCGGCAGCAGTGACCCGGAATTACTTCATTCAGGCCCTACTTGTAATATTCTGACATCAATCAACAGAGGGGAGTATTACTCCAAGGCAAGCCTGACTAGTTGGCTGCCTAAATGGGTGGCAATCAAACGGGCAGTGAGCTAAGCTTGAAACCATTTTGAGTGCGCATTGCTTCTTCGAATGCCTCATCGTCGCTAATCTGGATCACAGTGCAAGATGTCAGTGGACAGACGCTGCCAAGGGGTCAGGCTGGATTATCCAGATTGTTTTACGGGGTTGAACAGTTGCAGATTGTGAGGAGCACAATAAAGTCAGTCGTAGGGCCAAAGAAGAATAGTGAGGTCTCGACACAAGTCGAGTCTCCATTTTGTGGTAGCAGCCTTCTCTAGAGCCTTCCTGTCTCGCAACAATGTAGGCCAACATGTAGAGACCCGTGTGTGTTTTGTGTTTGTGTGTAGCAGGACTGCCTGGCGACATTGTTTGTGTGCGTCCGGGTCCAGACTCAGACAGCCATAATTAAAAGCCCTTCACCGCTAAGCTGGTTAGCAGGCTTGCAAGGGCAGCGGCAGCCAACTTCTTCACCTCATCCTCACACGCATGCATGCATCATTTAATGTTATTTTCATAATTGTTTAATTGTTGCCTCAGAATATATATATATATATATATATATATATATATATATCTTCTCCGGGTACTCCGGTCTCCTCCCACATTCCAAAGACATGCATGTCAGGTTAAGTGGGCGCTCTGAATTGTCCCTAGGTGTGCGTGTGAGTGTGGATGGTTGTTCGTCTCTGTGTGCCCTGCGATTGGTTGGCAACCAGTACAGGGTGTCCCCTGCCTACTGCCCAGAGCCAGCTGAGATAGGCGCCAGCAGCCCCCGCGACCCTTGTGAGGAATAAGCGGTCAAGAAAATGGATGGATGGATATATATATATATATATAAAATTGTTTTATTTTTTATTTTTTTTTTATTCAAAGTACAACCATTCCTGGAAATTTTTTGTTTTTAGAATTTTTAAACCTTTTTTCTCTGTGTGTTATTTTTTTTAAGTGTGCATAAAATGACTACTTTTTCCAGATGTTATTTTACTTATATATTTCTTGATTGCTTCATGTAAGAAGCAACTTTTATCACAATAGTAAAATTATACAAAATTCTTGCAATTTAAAAATGTTTTTTTTTTTTTGGGGGGGGGGGGGGGGGGGCAAATTAGACGACCATTGCAACGTTTTTCTTAGAACATTACAACCTTTTTCGCTCAACACTTTAACTTTGTTCTCATCTCAGTAAGATAGCTACAGTATGGTACGTCAAAAAAAAAAAAAAAAAAAGTCTTAGGTTCACCTGCACCATTTGACCTTCCTCAGGATGTCGTCTTTTTTTTTTTTTTTTTTTTTTTTTTTTTTTACACCGTTGCCCCATTTGTGTCACCCTTTGTAGTTCTTGCACACATTTATATATATAAAAAAACAACCTTTTTTTATTGGATGCAACAACACACCTTGCAAGCAAACGCCTCTGTGTTACATCAGCTGTTTGTCGGCCGCATCACGTAAGCATGAGGAAACGATCAAGTTGCTCTTGTGTGTGTGAAGCGCTGCATTGTGGGATGCTTGCAGGCTTTATAATAAATGAAACATGAGATTAAGATAAGAGTGGACGAGGTGCGGTCATTAAATTGGAGTATGTGTGAGCACACACCAGGGCTACACTGCACAATCTCGCCTTAAAAAACAATAAGAAAAAGCCATATCATAAAGCATATACACATTATACAGTATTAATTATTTAAGTCAGCCATTGGTTAGGCTTTAGTTTTTGTAGGAAACTGAGGGCGCACACAAACAACATGAAAAGGCGATCTTAAGTGGGCGCCATGTCGCACTGGCACCATTCTAACAAGCTGATACGCAGCTAACAAAATGAAGTTAGTAGACGTGTTTTTAACAACGTGGCTGCAGGGTACCACAATCCACAGAGCGGGTAGTGAAAGGGTCCCGTGTGTTTTTCTGTAGGGGTCATGGGGGATAATGTAACCAGACTGGGAGTTTCCCCTCAAGGTGGCATTGGATATCGTAGGCGGACTTCAACAAAGTGCCTCTTTCTCTCACTTCCTCCCCACTTTTCTGACAACAGCCTTTCTTGCGATTTATGGTACAAGTGTCTTAGAAAACTGTCACACTCCTGTTGAATAATAAACATATGAGCATACGAGTAAATAAATACATGAAAAAAAGACTCAATTTTACGACGTTTCACACTGTTTAGTTAAGGGTAACATCCACATTGTCACAATGTGAATAAAAACCTTTATGTCTACTTTTACTTTCTGCGCATTACCATGACATCCTCGTACTTGCTATTGAGCAATAACCTTAAAAATCGATATATTTAGGCAATTTTTACATCCATGTTGCCGCTCTTTGTTAAAAACTTTAGAATGCTTTTGAATTTTCATTTGATTTAATATACTTTTTATGTCTATAGTGCTGTTTGTCATCAGCCATCTCATAAGTCAACTTTATTACCCTTTGACTTTTTAGCTAATATGAAAGCCCTTCTTTTTCTATTTGATGAAAAGCTTGTATGTCCATTTTATTACTATTTTGACTTTTTTAATCAAATGTTTACATTGTCGTGATTTGATGAAAACCTTGTATGTCCATTTCTGAGTCATTTTTGACTTTCTACTTTGTGCAATTAAAGGGGAAAAAACTCACCGGCTTGGGCATCTTCATCCTCTCTCTGCCCGTCCCCTGCTGCTGAGAAAAAAGGAAAATTCGTCTTCCGTCTTCCTGCTGACGACACAAACACAAAATGGTGTTAATAATAAAACAAAAAACCGTTAAGTTTGGAACTTTCACAAAGTGTTGTACAGAGAATGTAGGCCACGCTTCCTTTCTTAACTTTCCTACATTTTTACTGCAAGAAGATTTACATATTAATATAATATATTAATATAATCCCATCCAGACTTCAAGAATTAAGGACACTGACTTCACTTTGACACCTTCTAATCACTACGGTGCTTTTAGGACAAGTCCTGAAGGTAAACGTGGCCTAGAACAGGAGATCATGTAGTCTTCGCTGTATGCTACAGATGACAATGTTCCTTTTTTTTTTTTTTTTTGCTAAAATGTTAGCTAAGTTAGCATTTTCTTGTGCAGTACATTGAATAAGTAGGCGTAAGGTGCATTTTTGTCATACTATACATTTTTTGACTTCAAGACTTTTCTTGAACATTTTAATTTTGTAGTTATGCGACAACTTTTTTGTTATACGATTACAATATTTTTCTCATTACAATAGGACTAACATTATCAGTTTCTTCTGGCATTAAGACTTTTTTTCTTGTAACTGCACAACTACATAATACAAGATTATTGCAGTCGCAGTATGAACCTCTATAACTATTTCCCCTGATTTTTTTTTTTATATTAAATCCAGGGTTGTGTCAGCACAAAATGTCTGCTACCCTTCAAGCCCTTCAGTGATTTCTTTCAGCAAGATGATAAGTATGCAAATTTTTAATCCTTTCCAACTTCAATGGATAACCTCCAATCAAGAGCAGGTTCAGAGCTGACAAGCTTCCTATAGTGACCTATATACAGTACAGGCTGTATCTACACTGTCTGTTTTCACTCACATACTGAAGACTAATAAAATTGCTGACAGACATGATCCATCCATCCATCCATCCATTTTCTTGACCGCTTACTCCTCACAAGGGTCGTTGGGGTGCTGGAGCCTATCCCAGCTGGCTTGGGGCAGTAGGCGGGGTACACCCTGAACTGGTTACCAGCCAATCGCAGGACAGACATGATATAGTTGTGTCAATCCAGTAGACAGACTAGACATCGCCTTGTAAGAATTTTTTATAGCACCCACTACCTTTGTTATCACTTTTAGCTGGAATGAAGTCATCAATCGGCTTTGTTCCGCATCCAGCACAGTGAATGGGATTGCACACAGCACATTTTAATCATTTTAATGATGCAGGCTTTATGACAATGCACACCAGCAACCACAGCGTATGTGTTTGCTGAAACAGAGCGTCTATGGTCAGAAGCATGCTACCTCATAAATGGGATGACCTAATCTTATATATACACCTATATTTTATACAAGGAGATTAACAATCATTCGATTAAGAGAACAATGTTTAATTGATTTTTTTTGGACACTTACAGGAAAAAAAAAAACATACATATGTGTAAAAAAAAAAAAAATCTAAAATCGAGATAGTCAGAAATTTGTTTTTTAAGTCACAGCAAAAGTTGTAATTTTACAAGAAGAAATTTGGAATTTTGAGAAAAAACTGGCAGTTATGTGCCATGCGAGCAAATATTTGTAATCACGTAAAAGGAAAACGTCACAATTTTCTCAGAATTGAGAATACAATTTTAAATATTTTTGCAGAATAAAAAATCTAAAGTATAAGTTTTCTCAATTTTTTGTAAAACCAGAATTGTAACATTGTGAGCAAAAAACAAAACAAAAAAAACCTGTCATATTAAGATAATACGTCAAAGTTAAATTTTTTACATAATTGTCTGTGTAAACAATTACAAAAACTTTTTTTTCACTAAAGTCTAAATTTACATAATATTCAAAGCATTTGTTCGATGATAATCTTGTCACATAATTTTGGTATAGAATTGCTCATATAGCAGCAACAACATGAGGTATGAGGCACCTCGCAGTTAATATCATACTCAGCATTTTCATTTCCGTTGACACTTCCTGCTTCAACTTTGGCCTAGTGCTCTACCTAGTAGTACTTTTTGTTAAGTTATATAGTCACAATTTTATTTGACTAAAGTAGCCAATTTTTTTTTTTTTTTTGGGGGGGGGGGGGCTTTGACTCTTTAAATTATTTTTTATCTAGAGAAAAGTCTGATTTTTACAAGAATAAAGTTTAAATGTGAGAAGGAAAATGTATATCTCACAAGGAATATTACAAAAAAGTATTAAAATTTATTAATACGCAATTTTATGAAAATAAAATTAAAAACTTTGCAAGAAAAAAAAAATCTAATATTCTGAGGAAATAGTCACTTTAAGCATAAAAATCCAACAACTATGATAATAAATGCCTTGGTTTAATTTTATGAGAATAAAACAATACTTTTACCATAATCTGAAATTTATCATTTATATAATATATATATATATATATATATATATATATATATATATATATATATATATATATATATATATATATATATATATATATATATATATATATATATATATGAGAAAAATTCACAATATTATGATAAAATGAATATTTTATAAAGATAAATTGCTAATTTTACGAGGAATAAATATTTTACTTGAGAAAAAAAAAAACCCACAAACTGTACAAGTAATACTACGGTGGTGGGGGGGTTGAATGATGTAATATAAAACTAAAGTTGCTATTTCCATACTAACTACCCATGGGGTGCCAAAAAAAAATAAATGCACAAGGGGAGTGAACGACAAATGAGGCAGCCAACCAAACTACTCCACCGTTCTTTATTGTCCAATCAGCAAGGCTTGAGATAGGCGTGTCCCTACAGTAGAAGAGGACGGAAGCGACAAACGACGCAGCCAATCACAACGCTCCTCCGCTGCCCGCTGGCCAATCAGTGTGCTTTAAAACTCACCGCTTCGATTTGAGGCTACAACAAGGTTGGCTTGGCTAACGGCGGTGACGCCTAGTTAACTGCCGCGTTTAAATGACAGCTGGTGACGTGCTAAACAGGGCTAAAATAGCGGATGATGGGGGTGATTCAAAGCGGCTTTAAAACGGGAAGTGAAGATGACTCACTGGAACAAATGTGCCCGGGCTACCTTAATGTGCCGCAACATGTCACAGCCTTGCCTTCGAATCGATGTATAGCCGCAGGCTAATCTAGGCAGGCAGGCAGGTAGGTCACTCAAAGCTGCGTAAAAGGAACATAAAAAAAGCCCCACGTCATAATAATTAGCTCAACGAGCCATGCGCCATCTCCTGAATACGGCTACAGGTCATTAAACGTGCCCCGGAGTTGCCGCCTGAGTGTGAAGTGTGGGGGTTAACTAATTAATCTGGCAGCCTATGGCGTACCTCACCTCGGCGACAAAACTGAGACCTCGGCCAATCGTCGCTTTTATCCAAAATTACCACAAAGTCGGCGCCGGAAAACGCCCAAGCAGCGATAAATGGTTGAAATTGACAGGGGGTAAATTTCCGCCTAGACTCACCACCGGTACGACCGCCTTGTGTTGAATGTTGATGCCTGCAACAAACTGTTGTCACCCCGCCACCAGCATCGGACAGTGACTATACACAACTGTCAGTGGGCTGCCAGGTATGTCTCGAGGCGAAAAAGTTACTCACAACACTCTTCTAACAATCACAATGGACATTAAAACGAGCCACACGTTTTATTTAAAAAAAAAAAAACACAAAAAAACCCATCTCAACAAAGCATGAGCCAACGCTACAATGTGGCTATAAAGTCATTAAAGGTCCCCCCGAGAGGCCCCCTAACTAATTAGCCTGGCCGCTAATGACGCACCTCACCTCGGTGGCGAATGTGACACCTTACCGCATTTGACTCGCCTCCAAATGACTTCAAAGTCGGCGCCGGAAAAGGCCGAAGAAGCGACGAATACCCAAAGTTGACAAAAGGAATCACCCCCGGCTGAAACTCACCAGCACGGCCGCGCTGCGTCAAGGTAAAGGATGCCTGCGATGGAGTGTTGTCACCCCGCCGCCACCGGTCCACTCTGCGCCGCCGCCTCCTCCTCCTCCTCCTCCTCCTGAGCCGGCCGCTGCAGCTTTATATGTCCACACGGCGGGTAAAAATAGCCCGCCGCTTCGACGACGCCGAACCGACAGAGTTCACTGACACTGGTAAGACTCGTCACAAATCACACACGTACGTACGTCGTGTCAATATGGCTGACCAAGTTGGTAGTAGTGAGCGTTGAGCGGCTCCCCCTTAACAGCCTCTCGCTCGTCTCCGCTCGCCACTTACTCGCCCCTCCCTTCTACAACAAGCTCAAGTTGTATTTTATTTTCGTACTAGTATGTTAAAAGTCGAGCTATAAGTACGAAAAAGTTGTCATTTTGGAGTTAAAATTTAAATACACAGAAAGTCAAGCAGTGCCTTGAGATACGAGTTTAATCGTGTAGTAACCTCGAAACATTCGCATCTCAAATCCCTCGCTATTGAAATTAATTGAAATGCTATTAATCCGTACTTGCCTGCCTGAAATAATCAATAAAAAATGGGTTATGGGTTAAAGCTAAGACAGTCATTCTGTATTTTTTTTAATTAAAATGTATTAAAATTAAAATTAAAATGTAATGACCTGATTAAACACATTTTAAACAATTAAGATGTTTTTGCCACATTTTTTCGCTTCAATTCACTTGACATTGTGATGTTCATTCTAGCTGATGGAATGTGGCAAAGTTAATATAATACAGACAATCAGCCGGTCAATATAACAGGCCCGCATGCACTTTTAAAAACTGCAAAAAATTGCCAATTTTTTCTTTTTTAACACTAACACATTACGACATGCTCATAATAGGACATAAGGTCATAACATTATGAGGAAAATGTCATCATTTAAAAAAAAAAGAAAAGAAAAATACATCACATGATGAATTATAGTGTGTGAATGAATAACAGTTACCATTAACCATCTCACATCCACTTCACTCAGCATCTTCCTGTCTGAGTCATGTTCATTCATATCTGTCATAGTCAAATCAAGCACACATGCAATGCAAAGTGATGAATGAAGCCATGGTAGAATTCATCATTATGATGCCCCCCCCCCCCCCCCCCCCAAAAAAAAAAAAAAAAAACCTTTCATAACAAAAATACACCGTTTGTCCGGGCTATTACAGCCATTTTGTTACTAAATAAATTCTAATAAATAGAAATTTTGTTTCTGTGTGGGTAACTGGCTAAAAAAAATTGGCAGTGTTTTACACACGGGTACTACATTTCTTTTACATTTCTATGGGAATTTGTGACATTTTCATGGCCTAATGTTGCTTTTTCTAAGCTAATGCTAGTGTTTCAATGGGAAAAGTCACATTTACATTTTCTCTAGAAAGGTTTTAAAGGAACAATATCTTGTTTTTGCGGTCTAATAGTAGCTTTTATGATACAAACGTTTTATAGCAGTGACAAAACAATGTTTGCATAGCATGATGAAGGATTGTGAAACACTGACATCGTGTGGTCACACATTTATTTGGACGACAGTCACGACACATCGTCGCCAAGGCAACCAGACTCATCAAAAGCCATCCTGTAGGTTCCCACTTTGTCCACACGGTGTCAGTACAAGACCACAACGTATTAGCATTACTCACTCTCTTCATTTGTCATCAGACAGAGACTATTAATTTATTTTGAACACTTACGTCTAGACTTGTGTGTAGATGAGTGTCTTCTTGTTTGCCTTGTTTTGATGGATGACGTTACTACGCACGAGAGACAATAGCTATGGCCTATGTTGTTTCTATAAAACCCCAGATTAAAACCAGAATACAGATTTTTATTAAAACCCTAATATAACACCTTAACTTGAAACTCTTTACCTTGACTTGAATCCTTCATCCTGGCTTGAAACTCTGTTTTGTCACTTTAAGCCTGGCATGAAATCCTCATTTGAAAACCGAACCTTATTCTGGTTCCTGTGGGGATTGCAAACAGAATGGGTGACTGTCGGCCCAGGGCATACAGTACATGTCAATCAAATAGAATTTGCCATCTGCTGTGTTTTTCCTTTGGTGTCAGAGGCCGTTTTTAAATCACAAATGCTTTGCTTCTGTCCTACAGACATTCTTGTCAGCCTTACATAGCAATCCAGTGGAACTATGCATTTGAATTATTATGGACAACAAATCCACACAAACACTTTAGAGGTAGCATTGGAGCCATATCAGAGGGGGTACAAAGCCTCTGTGAATGCCTGACAATTTTTTTTTTTTTAAATATAACTATAGTAGCACTCTATTTAGATTATACTTTATAAAAACAAACATTAATATCATAATTAAATGGCATGTAAAGAATTCAGTCATTTGTGATTTATGGTTAATTCTTTGCAGCCTCTTCTGCTGTGCGTGACTTGGCCACCGGAGGGCAGGGAAATCCAGTGAATTAGACAGAAGTAAAGATGAGTTTCAAAACAATCACATATATAAGTATCGCAACAGATAAAGAATATCTGAGTATCATTATTTTGTCTGTCGACGTGTTGATGCATTGCCAGCATATAGATGCTATTTCTATTGTTTGTTAGCATTAAGCTAAGCGGCGGAATAGTTACTGAATTTGGAGTTCTGTTTGTTTCATGTTTAGTGTGGCAGAAAACAGCTCAAAGCCTCTTTGTTGATGATGAACATGGATGGATGGATGGATGTTTTCTACAGTATTCCACAAAGCCTGTAGTGACACGGCGGTATTTTTGTTACATTTGAGTAGGGTTCAAATGTGACAATCTTAAAAAAAGTCTGTCGGGAGACAAGTATGCCGTAAAGGTGGCGGCAAGCATACTTTGTTGCCATCACACTTTGTCCCGCCTGTTAAACGGTGTCGTTCTGAATGTGCCTGAAAGGTATCATGACCTTTCACATACATTTAGTTTGCATTTGTACTTTGAGCTTCTTTTTTTTTCACGGCTCTGTGTAAATTGGCAACAAACATAGAATATCGAGACAAAGACCTGATAACCCTGGCTTGAAACTAGGACTGTCACTATTGAATATTTTTAGAACGGATGATTCCATCGATTAATCGGATAACATTTTATTTTGCATTCCAATGTATTATAATAGAGCGATTACAAATCAAAAAGATTGTTGTAAGAGAGCATTTTATTCAAATGTATGTACACAATAGACATGGAAATATGTAGCAAATATAGTTTCTATGGCGACAGCAGCAGCACATGTACAAAAATACAATTTGATTATATTACATAGCAAAGATCATCCTTATATTTATCATATATATATTTCTGTATCATAAATACAAACAACTTTACAATGTGGGTTGACAAGTCATACAATTACAAGAAAATGTACTGTTTTTGCACAAGATGATGCGATGGAAAATTCATCTAGGAAGTGTTGTTTAAACGCCCAAATTAGGAACTGCAAAACAATGACTGAGAAGCATGGGAATTAATTTCTACTTAAAATACATACCCGGTGGCTTGTTTTAACAATGAAAACTTTTTGATGATGTGCTGAAAAGGTGAATTTGCGAAATTTCGGAGAACTTTTTTGCAACGGCATGCTCGTATTTTGTGGTATACACAAACAAATATCACCCGGCAAACCAAAACCTTTTTTGCCTCTGAATTCATTTTCTCCAATGTGTTTTATGCTCTTAATTGAGCGGGATGTGAATGCAGATGACACCCAGGAAGCAGGAAGTCCACCCGGACCTGCCGCTTTACTAAGATTACTACTAAGGTCTCTTTTGTCACATTGTAATTAATTTGGTTAGTTTTAACAAAACAGATTTGCATGCTCTTATTTTGGCACCGAGGAAGCAGGAAGTTAATGTTGGACCTGCTACTTTACCCATGTGGTGTCTGTCAATTTTGAGTGATTTGTTATTTGCAAATTTGTTAACGGGCAAATGTGCAGGTTGTGCCTCCAACACTCTTATTTTGAAAGGGGTGTGAATGTGCTTAATTTTATCTGAATGCAAATGGAACCCAGGAATCAATAGGGATTTCTTATCTTTGTCATTGGATTTAGCAAAACCAAATCTTATGTTGGCGGGGAGCAGGAAGTGCATCTGTACCTGCTGTCTCTGTCACTTTGTAGTGAATTATATTTATTATTATTATTATTATATTTATTTTATATATATATATATATATATATATATATATATATATATATATATATATATATATATATATATATATATGTATATATATGTATATATGTTCTATTTTTTTTATTCTATTTGTTTACAAGCCAATCTATTTTTTTTTAATCAACCAAAGTGCAGGTTGCCTCTCAGGCTCCAAATTTGGCATATTATTAATGCATATGCTCTTATTTTGGTGGAATGCGAATGGAACCTAGGAAGTGCATCTACTGTATACCTGTTTCTTTACATATACATTGCTTCTTTTTGTTACTTGGCCAGCGACTTTTTTTCATTTAAGCAAAACCGCATCTTATTTTGTATTTTGGCGGTAAGCAGGAAGTGCTTTGTACCTTTTTTAATCTCCCACCCTGGTACCGTAAACGCCACATAGACAACAGTGAGTAATAATAATAATAATAAAATTGGGTATGTACAAAGTTGGTAGTTACATAAATATATATATAAATATATATATATATATATATATATATATATATATATATATATATATATATATATATATATATATATATATATATATATATATATATATATATATATATATATATATATATATATATATTTGTATGTATGTATGTATGTGAGTGATTTACACGTATGACTCTTCGGCGAAGAAGAGCTGGTCGAAGTCGTCCAAACGCGGTTCGCCACACTGGCGACTCTGCCACTCCCTCTTGGCCCGGGCGACGGCCAGCGCCACCTCCTGGCTCTGCCGCGCGCACCCGGCCGCGTCGCCAGTCGTGGAAAAATAGTCCCGCACGGTGCGATCGGCGGATGGCGACAGGGGCTCCACGTCCGACACCCTCAGGCGGGTCCGGGGTCTGTCCAGGGTAGAGGTTTTGGCAGGGTGGCAGGTGGGCTCGGACCGGCGGCGGGGGAGGGTCCGGCACTGTGCGGGTGGCGTCAGCGAGTGGGACTTCTGGCGTTTCAGTACGAGCGTGGTGGCGCTTTGTCCGTAGAAGACGCCCATCGGGGGCTGGGCGGCGTCGGGTCCTGCGGGGGGCGTATCTTGGAGGAGCCGCAGCTCTCGCACCGTCAGAGGTTTGTCCGCCCCCGCTCCCTTGTAGAACGGTGAGGTGCGTTGTAGTTGAAGGAGGGCCTGCTGGTAGGATGGAGGACTGCTGGACAGTCGGTTGGGCGCACCGGTTCGGGTCCCGGCGGACGGGGGCGAGTCCTCGCTAGCGTGTCCGTTGAGAGGCTGCTTCAGGGACAGGCGGCGATCCTTCTTCAGCCACATATTTGGGTGGGCGCCGTGGCCTGGGCGAGGCTCCTTCTGCGGCGGGGAGCAGCGCGGGGACCGGATGGGGGCGTCGCCCGCGGGGACGGCGCCGTAATCTGTGGAGTACTGCGAGAAAGCCGAGTCCAAGGAGCTGAGCGAGGAACCGGTGGGGGACGTGGCCGGCGAGGAGAGGCTCGAGCAGCTGGTGTCGAGGCGCAACGGAGGCGGGGGTGCGTGCTTGCCCTTCCGCCGCCCGCCGTCCCGGTCCCGCTCCGAGTTGAGGTGGAGCCCGTTCACTTCCCGCTCCAGGAACTCCTCCTCGTCCTCCATGGCGGCATCGTAGCTGGCTTTGCGTGACGGGAGAGGCCCACCGGCGGGGGCGGCCAAAGCGGGCTCCGAGCTGCGCCTCAGCCTCCGGCCGGCGGCGCCCTGGGACAACGACGCCCCGCCGGAGTGGCGGGCTCGGAGCTGGCACGCGGCAGGGCTGAAGCGCCGGGGCCTAGCCAGGGGCGGCAGCTGCAGCGGGAGATCGGCGGCGGCGTGGCACTCGGCGTCAGGTTCGCAGTCGCTGAGCGTGAGGACTGAGTCGCGGCTGCGGCTGTCGGGTTTGTCGCGCAGGGGCAGCTGGTCCTGGCACGGGGACTCGGGCTCGTCGTTCAGCTCGTTCTCCAGGCTATCGTACGACGAGTCGTTCATTTGGAACGACGACGCATCTGGAAAGCAGCCACACACGACGTGTCAACGTACGGTCGGCACATACAACGCAGGGTGTCACAAAAAAACAATATGAATCGGAAAATATTTTTTGGATTTAAAAGATGTGAGTGCATCAAATTAAGCTAAATTGTTCACTTCAAAATATATCAATATATATCAAATATTCTTTTCTTGGTGAGATATATCTTTGAAGGAAATGCTACATTTACAGACAAGTTTATTCATAATGTAAAATGGCAACAAGCTAATTGCATCAAACCCTTTCAAACCGAATGATATCGAATCGTAATCCCACTGAATCAAACCGAATCGAACCGTCTTTGACTCGTATCATGCCGCATGTGTCGCAGATACGTATTGAATCGTCTTGTACTGGAGATGCACAGTCCTATTTGCTGCCGTTTCTCCACATTTACAGTACATCTGCCTGTTTGGTATATAGAATAACTCTTGTTTCATAATTGTGCAGTACCATAACATAACAATCGTTCTCTCACCCGAGCCGTGCTCGCTGCCGCCGCCCTTCGAGCTGAAGGCGGAAAACAGAGAGGTGACGTCATCACCCAGCATGGCAGTGCAGTTCTCGATGAGGAAGCGCACCAGTTCGCACACCTAAAGTGGGAAAAACAGTGTCAATGTCAATGCAAAAATAAAACATAAATGCTGAAACTTTTAGCTGTTATACACCAATTTTTGCAGTCCGTTTTCTTCCTCACATTAGTTGTAGTCATCAAACAACACTAGTGGAGTGTTTGCTCACATGAGGCGTGTTTATTGGAGGAATTCCTGACCTAAATAACTTTTTTTTTTTTTTCCCTCAGATATCGACACAGCTGTCCAAACGTTTCCTCACATATTTTCATTCTGACAATTTCCACCTTTTGAACGCCCACGCGTGCATTCCGAGCGGACCGCGTAAACACGAACCCCCTTATTGTACCTCAACATTTTGGCAGAAAATCTGGGCCAAAATTGCAATTTTTCTTCACTTTTTTCACCAGTTCATATGTTTTTATTTTCACCAACTGCTTTCAAATAGCTCAAAATAATAATAATATTTATTTATTTATTTATTTATTTATTTATTTATTTATTTATTTATTTTTTACACTGAATTCAAACTTTGTTTAGAACGTCACAATAGTTCACAAATACCGGTACACATTCGTCTTAATGACAAAGAGAGTTAGGAAGTACGTTCTTGAGTACGCAGTTAGAAAGACTTGGCGAGTTCACAAGACCGTAGTCTGCGTTCTTAATATTGAGAAAGTTCTTAAGTCTAAAGCAAGTAACTAAAATGTCTGTTGTGTAAAAGTAGAGAGGTAGAAGCTCGCATGCGTTTACACAAGCAAGTTAGCCTCACTGACGCCATGGAAACGCTTTTTTTGTTTGTTTGGGTCCAGATGTTGCGGCTTAGTGCGTCTGGATGCTGTTTGCCGTTGCACGTAAACAACCAGCATGCGCTCTGATGTTACCTTTTTGTCCAGTTTTTTACAAAGGAAAAAAACAAAAACAAAGAGAGTCGGTCGCCTGGTTTCCGATTAGAAAGAGCGTGATCCAGGAATCTACATTCCCAACTGTGGTTTTGGATGACATCCACTGAGTTCTTTGCAAATGTGGCTCCAATATGCTGGCAGTTGTGAAGCGTAGAGTGTATATTATCATCATGACATCCTCCTAATCCTCCTCTTTTCTTCTCCTTAGTGTTGTAAAAAAAGATAAAGCCAAAACATCCTCCTATGTGATCATAACAAATAATTTTTTAGTCTACTAAAGCAGCTACGAAAAGAAGCATTTGCGCAATTTACAAACAAAAGTGCTGCTTAACTCATTTAAACCCAAAAACGTATAAATGTTTTTTAATACTTTATCCACCCAAAAACGTATTTACATGTTGTTGTTTTTTTTGTTGTTTGTTTGTTTTTATGCTAGAGCATACAGAAAGCTTTGATACAGCTTCTAACATGAAGAGGCCGTTTAAATCAATGGTAGTTATTATTAAAAAAAAAAAGGCCAGCAGGTGGCAGCCAAGTATAAGAGATCAGCCAAGGCCATCTTGCAACAAGCTCTTTTTGCCAGGGTTTTTTTTTGCCACAGGTTTGTGAATAATGATGAAACTTAGCTATATTCTAATGCTAATTGCTGTAAAACGGAAACAGCCTACACATATACTTTTTTTTTCCCTGATGAAAAAAGATACTCTTATCTTTCTTTTGGTCGGTTCCATGTTTTTATTGCAATAGAACACAATATTTCGTGGACCTTGCAAAATCAGTCAAAATCCAGTAAAACAGCCGGGAGCGAAGGGGGTTGCTTCACTGAAAATGGCTGGGAGTGAATGGGTTAAGAGTGTCCCCTTTTGTGGCCCTTCATGCCTACTCTGTTTTGTGTCCGCCTTGATGGAGATGATGAAGATGATGATGATGATTATTAACATACCAGTACATTAAATGAGATCAAGCTTGGCAACCCAGCATCTTTTCTTTTAAGCGCGGCTACTCTGTTAGCATTTGAAGCTGTTAAAAGCTAATTGTAGACAACAGCGTGGTCACATGACTCCCATCCAGCCAGGACTCGGTGGAGGTGTGCCTCAGTAAGTCAGACTTGGCAACACACTCTGACCCCGTGAGGGGAAATGATCGAAAGCAGAGTGTTTGCCAAAGAGATATTTGTGGCTGCTGAGGTTATTTTTGCTGACATGTCACTTTTTTTTTTTTTTCCGTCTCTTGGATGGCCGTCCGCACTCACGCATACTCTGGAAAAGCAAACTAATGAATTCCATAATAATAACATACTGTAGTAAGAGTCTTGTTGACATTGAGTGTTAATGTTAGTGCCATAGCATTCCATGATATGTTGATGAAGTGTTAAATCTCTGTAGGTCAGAGTACTTTAGGAACTGATTTTTGTTTAGCATTAAGTGTTATTTTAGCTTATGTTAGCATCCTTAGTTAAATATCACATTTGCCTTAGTTACGATGTTGTTGTTATACTTGAATTTTGAACCCTATTGTTGTTACTGTTAACATTTTAACATGCCGGTGGAACTGGGATAAACCAAAGTTAAATGTTAGCTTAGCTTTTAGCGTCCTCAAATGCTAACAGATAACAATCCTTATTACCATTTAAGGACACTATTGTTATTGATGCTGGATGCTAATGTGAGCATGTTAGCACATCAGAAGCACTGGGATGATGTAATAATAAATGTTAATGTTGCATTCGAGGATGGTTGGAAGTCGGATATATCCGAGTTGGTTTATCCCAGCTCCGACCTGAAAGTGTTCGAGGTGAAAGTAAACAACCAAAATGGCGGATAGTGATATATTGTTTTGTTTTTTTACTTTGGTCCTCAAAACTCATTTTGACCTCCAGCAAACTTGCCTTCGCGCAATTTTGCTTCATTTATTGTTTTTATCATTTTCATAAGCATTCCATACAGTTCAGTAGTTTACCGTATAATTTCATGCAGGGAGGTAACTGCATACTGTCACGTACGTTGTGTTACGTGAAGTTATGTCAAATATTTATGAATGAGGAAAGCTATCAAGTTTTATACTCGAGTAAATTGTGTTTACCATTCATGGTCTGTTTCCAAAGGGGTCACCATTGTAGAGTGACATCACATTGTAGTCCGTCGGGGTACTTTCTGTTTTCCGACTTCGCAAGTGGGATTTCCGAGTTCAAGGGGGCGTTCCCGTACACACTTCCTGTTTTGAACTTGGAAAAGTCCGACTTCCAACCATCCTCGAATGCAGCATAAGTTTTATATTAGCTTTTAGCCTCCTACATTGCTAACAGATTAGCCTTGTAAAAGAACAAAGCTGCTGTGTTGTTGCTAGTGTCATGTTGCTGGGCTCTCAGTGTGTTTCCTTGTCTCACAGTGCCTGATTAATGAGAGGGGCGTGTCCCCTGCACCACACCTGCAGTGCATCACCTATTAGGCCTTCATAAGGACTGGGACTCCTTGCAGCCACTGTCGGGTCGTTGCTCCGTCTGCTCACAGCCATCATCTAGTGTTTCTACTGTTTTTCGCCTTCGCTAAATTATTATAGTCCAAGATTCTCGATTTTCATCTACGTAAGTTTTGCTCTGTCTCTTTTTGTTCCCACTTTTATGTGGCGTGTTTCATAGTTATAGTAAGTTGTTGCTTTCTTGTGTTTGCGGTTTGTAGCCTTCGGGTCTTTTTGTGTTGTGTTAATTTCCCTCCTTGCAATTTGCAAGCACCTTTTGTTAACCTTTTTCCTGGCTGTGTCCAGCGCTTTATGTTCATATTCACGTGTTTTGGTGAATAAAACCTCTCGCTTACTCCTCTGTGTTCTGTGATTCTGGGATCCACTCTCCGGTCGCACCGGAACCTTAACAGCTAGCTTGTCATGTGATAAGACTCCATTTTTGTTGATGTTGACAGTTAATGTTAGCATGGCATGCTAATGTGAGCGTTTCAGACTAATTGTGACGAGCTAATGTTGAATTCCGTCGGTCCAAGTACAGTAAGAAGGAATGTGCGTGTCACAGTTACACGGTTCACATTTAGCCTCCTTGAATGCTAACCAGGTAGCTTTACTCACCTTCTTGGTGCCCTCCCCCTCCATCTCGGGGGTTCCGGGCATGGAGGCCCAAAGCATACTGGGAGCAATGCAGACGGACAGGTTAAAGGCATTCATCTGGTTGTCGTGGGCGTATCCTTGGATGCGGTAAAGCACGGCGGTCACGTGGCGCAGCAGCAGCAAATTCTCAGCAGGCAGCAGATGCAGTAATCTACAAAATGGCAGTAAACATTATTTCTATTGAGCAAGGGGGGAAAGAGATGAACTTATGGCTAACATCGCTACCTGTAGATTTCGCCGGTCAGGTCTTCGCTTCCCTCACGCTCCATGGCCGCCGTCCACTGGTCGTAAAGCTCTGAGCAAAGCAGGCTGCCCGGGATGCTGCGAAGGAAGTCCTGTGATGAAAAAACAAAAACATTTCTAGTCATCTATTTTGCTAACGTGGACATTTCTATTTTGTAAGGTGGCGAGAAGGTCAATGGGAATTATAAAACATCACATAAGTGTGTTACTAAAACAAAGTGTGTGTTTACCTTAAGGACGGTGGCAACGACAAACACGGACTGGCTCATGATCTTGCCGTCGTCTGTCCCGGCGTCCAGTCGCTCACGTAGCTCCCGGCAGGCCTTGGCCCCCGCTGAGCGCCGGAACACGCCACGGGTGTACGGACCCTCCACGTACAGGAATACTAGCATGTCCTGAACAAAGACCATTGTTCACTGTTATTAGCATGTGGCCAGCCTAGCGTAAGGCTAACACGTTGAGCTGTGTTAGCATACATACTGTTAGCATGTTAGCAGAGCATCTATCTCAGTCGGCTGTAGTTTTGTAGCAGCTGTACATTGAGGTAATTCTTATTTTAATCTTTTGGTAAACAAGTGGATTAGCATGATAGCTGTTAGCATTTCCATTTTGTTGACCATCCTGTGCTCACCATGACTGGTTTGGGCAAGCCACTGTCCGCCGAGCAGACGGAAGCGAGCGGCCGCCCGAAGAGGTGCCCCGGGGCGGGGCCGGGCGAGGTAGGGCTGAGTGGGGGTGCGGCGTCCAGCTGGCTGCTGGAGCCCCTCCAAAAGGGCCAGTTGATCAGAGAGCGCTTACGCTTGAACGACTTCGGCTGGGCGGCGTCTGTGCGGAGGAAGAGCGAGTTCACGTCAGGACAAAAGCTCTAATTATTGCTTGATCGAAAACCGAAATCATAACCCTTGTTTGAAACGCTTGGAATCTTAATTTGAAACCCTAATCATTGTTTAAACCCCAATCCAGGCTTGACCCGGCCTAATGCTATTGTGAAACCTGAATTTGAAACCCTAATTTGCTTTTAGCTCCCACGCATTATTGTGTCTACCATGTACGTAATGTATGTATGCTAGCACTTGCCATATTTTAGCTTAGCATAGTTTAGCATAGCAGTTGAATGAAGTGGTGTGTTGACGGCAGACAGAGAGCCATTGGTAACTCACAGATGCCATTTATGTAAAGGCCTTATGTGTATAAGTGTATGTGTGTGTTTTGACAATGTGATCCTTGTTCACATCCACTTGTGTGTGTTTTGTGTGGTTAAGCGTTCGTGTGCTGCAGTTTGAGTGAGTAACCATACAGCTAACATGTATGACACATACTGACTTTTTTTATTTCAACATTCTGAGGACTCTTCGGAATGTTTGGAGCCACGTGTGAGACGTTAGCTCAAGCACAAATTCAAGTATCTTGAAACCTTACTTTGGAATCCTTACCCTTGTTTGAAACCCTAACTTAATGAGCTAAAACCTTATTATAAAACCCCCAATCTGTCTTCAAACCTGGACTCGGGTTTTAAACCATAACCAACTTTGAAGCCCTAACCAAAACAGAATTGAACCCCACTTTGAAACCTGAACATAATTACATCAGATCATGTTGTTATTCTCTTTTTGAGCCTCACTGTCAGTTTTTTTTTTTTTTTTTTTGCGAGTGTTTCCCTGCCCTCAGCGTCTGTCTTGTTTGTCTTTCCCGCGTCCCGTCCTGTTTCCTGTCCTATCGCTTACCCGCCGTCGGCTGTTGCTTTTTCCCGCCTGCCTGCTGACCTTAAAGTGTGTTATCTCAGCTCACGTTTCCATCTTCCTTTTCCCACATTCTTTGTCAGTAACTTTTTTTAAAAGGGTTTAAAGTCGGCGGGGGGAGAACATTCCGGCAGTGAGGCAACATCACACACACACATCACTTGCTGCCCCCTCTCTCTCTCTCGAGAATCCCCCCGCAAAGAAGATTGCGATATCGTTGCGGTCTTCTCCAAAAACCTCCAAGTTCATCATGAACTTGTTTTTATTCTCGGAAATTTTGCTGAGACTTTCAGTTGTTCATTTTATAGATTGAAACAGCAGGGAGTGAGGAAAGGCAGTTGGGTTTTAGGGAGATAAGGAGCTAGTGAAGGATGGAGGTAAGGAGAGTAGCGAGGTACAGAAGTCCAGTGGTGCCTGAATAGATTTTGATTTAAAAGATGACCGTGCATCTATCATTCACTTTAAAATGTATTGAGGTACGGGTTAAATTGTATTTTTAGTGGAAAGCTATATAAAGTAAATGCCTTGCTGACAGGTCCATTCAGATGTAGGACACGAAACTCATAACATCCTCTTGAACTGAGCCTCACCATATCAAATCGAATTAGAACCAAATCGGCACCACAACCGCCGTAGTATTTTTGTTGCTCACCTATGAGGGTGTCCGTGCTGTGTGCGACTTTGCTGGGTCTCAGTATGAAGTGACACTGGGTGTCCGGAGGCAGGCATCGGTCCAGGAGCTGAACCTCGGGACAATCGCAGGGACTGCTCGGATCTCGATTGCCACTCCCGCCATCTCGAACGTGACTCATCTTGATGCTGAACGGGAACTCGTGGCCTGGACGGGGAAAGCATTTGCAAAATAAATACCACGCCCCAAAATGACTGGATTGGAGATGGTTTGGAAATCCACAACAAAGCTTTAAAGGAACAAATGTCCCAGAAATGTCATAAAACAAAAGGAACACTCTGAGCTTCCAGATGTGCGAGTTGAAGCGAGGACATGAATGTCTTCAAAGTGAGGATAGAATTTAAGGCATTTATTAAGTAGTGGTCTTCACCTATCAGAGGGTACGGAGGCTCGTCCTTACTGGAGCTCACCCACAAGCGGTGATCCTTCACGTGACCCTACAGAGCCAAAAAACAAACAAAACAAAAAAAACACGCAGGGTTAGGGATTCAAGTGTGGTATTCAAGTTAACATTTCAAATCGGGGTCTCAAGACAGGGTTAAAGTTTCAAGATGTGGCTAACACTTTGTAAGTTGGGTCTTGAATTGGGTTCAAAGTAGGGTTTCAAACCAGGGTTAGGGTTTCAAACAATGGTCAGGGTTTTAAGTTAGGGTGTGTAGTCCAAATGGAGGTTTCAAACCTTTAGGGTTAGAGTTTGAAAGCAATACTCACAGCTATCCCGAACTGCAGGAGTGCCATGCTGATGACCTCGTTGGTGTCGTCTGTGTTGTTGACCGCAAGCGTCTTGGCCTAAACACATACAAAAAACGTTAGCACTCTCTTATGTAACCGCCAAATTACTCATAATCATGAAGAGGAAGAAGGAAAGAAAACAAGGTAAAAGGAAGTCATAGAAGAATGAAGAATATGGATACTTACATAAGCACAGTTTCCGATATCCTTAGCAAATATCTTGAGCGGGACGGTCTTGGGCTCGTCCTTCTCTTTTCCCTCGTTGATACGACTGACAAGCAAAGAGAAAGTCGAAGTTGTCTTGTAAACGTTGATGCATGGTGTGACTTGTTTTTTGAATGAATAATAAAAATCTAAATAAAAATGAATGAGTATAAACAACAAAATTGTAAAACGATTAAATGAATGTTATGTTAGTTTTGTTGTGTTTCTGTAAAGCGCTTTGTGACAGCTAAGGCTGTTTGAAAGCGCTATATAAATAAAGATGACTTGACTTGACAAAGAACAAGAATTTAATTAAAACTTAATAAACTGATTATAAAAGTAGAAATAAAAAAATATACAAATAAACTACAAAAAAATAAAAAATACATTAAAATCTAACAAAAATAAATTGTTTTGGAATAAATAAATACAATTTTGAATTTTGATATTTTCACCCGTGGCCGTGATTGGTTAAAACAAACGTGTAGGATGTCGCATCGTCCAATCATCTCAAATTATTGTACAGGATGTCCCGCCTTTTCCCGACTAAATTACTGTAGAGCGGTACCAGATGGATATTGTGAAGCATATCCATCTGGCTATTGCCAGGTTAGTCCGTAAGCGTTAAGGGACCAAAAAAAAAAAAAAAAAAAAGTGTTTTAATCGACCAATTAATCAGTTGTCAGAATTGTATCCATCCAATGTTCTCAATTTACACTTGTCCTTTACCTTTTGATGAGCGCCAGCCACTTCTCCTTCTGCTCCTCGGAGCTGCGTAGGAGAGACAAAAAGATGATAAACATAAGATTTCATTTGAACGTCGACATCGAGAGGGAGCAACTGTGGAAAAAGACGCGGTCGTGTTACGCAACGGACGATTCCGCGGCGCTGAAGCTACGAACGGATTCCCGCTGAAAGGGAATGTTAGAATGTTACGTGACGTCACGTCACAGCTGCCTGCGATGAGGCCAGAGGGTGTAAATGGTGTAAACACACACTGCTGTGCAAGTGAATGGGTGTGCGTGCGTCTGATGTTGTTAGCCTGTCACGCTAACTGAGGAGCGTTAGGAATGGTGCGCCGCCCTTCAGGGTCTGTGTACTGTGTTTATATATATTTTGAGGTTTCTATCTTCAAGCTATGTAATGTACTTTACCGCCACCTTACGCAACAGAAATAAACACGAGTAAAAATGATTAGAAGTGTCAAAAACTCCACGGTATGGTCAACCAACCACACGCTACATATGCCACTGTGCACAATAGAAATGAACAGAATGACGATCAGAGTAGCACAACGATCTAGCATGTACCTGAAGGTGGCCACACTGTTGCAAGTGGGCCATCCCAGGACGAAGCTTCTTTCCGGGCTGGTGCTGCCCTCGCACACCTCCTCCACGCAGCCCGCCGTCCACATCTCGCACACGCGCACTCGCGCCTTCACCTTGAAGTGAGAAGGAGACCTGCGGGATGAAGTGATCATGTGTTATATTTTATTATTACAGTATTTAAAAAAATGCTCAAAATAGGTGATACATTTGATGCTTTATTATGTTATATTATACTATATGCGAATTACTTTGCAATGATCAAAGCTCTCATGGACAATACAGTATATTGCCCACATACTGACCGCAGATTGAGCAAAGTAAATTCATTTTCTATAATATATATATTTATTCATATTTATATTAGAGAAAATGTTTAAAAAATTAATTAAAAAATTAAAATAAATACAATTAATTTTAGTTGATTTATTTATATTATTTATGTATTATTTATTCAATCATTAGAATATTACTATTAATCTCTTATTTGTAATACATGCAAAAAAATCCATGAATAGTTCTAATATAGTACGTTGTGTATTTTTTAAAATTCTAAATATTTATTCATTATCTTAATACTTATTTAGTCGTAAAACCAATGTGAATTTGCTATATTACGTCTCTTGTGTATTTAGAAATTGCTGTTTAAAAAGCTCTCAAAATTTACAATCCTTTTTAACTGATACTTTATGATTTTGTAATCACTTTTTAATCAGATTTTTTTTATGATTCATATTTTGTCCTTGATGGCACGGAAAGTCACCTACTGTACAAAGTAAATACTGTACATTTTTATTTGTGATAATATGGTTGGTATTTAAATATAGAGACAAATCTGAAGAAATAACTTCTGTGAAGTTCACAAGAAACCTATGGGGATCCCCTTTGATTTAAACGCATACAAAGTTCCAAAAAATATACATACATAAGTTAAAAAAGGAAACTCTATTGTGTGCTCCACAGTTTTTGTAGACATTGAAAATGTTTGCAAAGTGCTTTCTCCAAGAGATATTTAAACAGGCCAATCAGAGCGAGCAGGTGGTCTTAAAGATGAAAAAAAAATCAAGCTTGAGTGAAGTACTAAAACAGCTCAACGCTAATGAATGATTGTGCGACATTTACAGACGTGCTCACCCAAAAAACGCATTTCACCCGGCGCCGCGATTACAGAGAACGATGTTCCAAATGCGGCCCGTGCACGTCAATGCACGGCAGCCATTTTGCCAAACATTCCTCCGAGTTGGCCCGCGTTCAGTTTAGCCACCGTGTAATAAAGACAATTATAGCCGAGGGCTCAGAACCGACCACAAAGGTCCTGCTGTGTCTGCACACTGTGTGTGTGTGCGTGCCTGCGTGTGTGTGCGCGTGCGTGTGTTAAATACGGACATGCTCTTTAAGTTTCTATTTTGGTGCACGGGTCTGGGTGGGGAGCCCTCGCGCTGGGCTTTGATCCCCGCCGGGCTTCATATGGATTTAATTGGCCGGAAAATAATTACACGTTTAGCAGAGGGAGGCAGAGCGGAGAGTTGAGAAGGTTAGAAGAGTTCGAGAGGGAGGAAAAGGGGAAAAGATGATGTAGCGGCCAAAAAGAGGGAGGTTAGGAGGGGAACGTAGGGAGGGAGAAAGCAAGTGGGTTAAAAGGGTGGGAGGTGAGGAGAGAATGAGGAAAAGGACAAGTCGGGGAGGTAAAGAGGGAGGAGGAGAGGGTCAGCGGTAAGAAGGGAGAGAAGTCAGATGGAGTGAAGCGAGGGAAGAAGATTGAAAGGGGTAAGGGAGTCTAGTGAGTAGGGCTGCACGATATTGGAAAAACATGCGATATCCGATATAGTTGCTGAATATAGCGATAGATATTATTGCGATATTTTACATGTATCTAAAGAAATGACATTTTTATTATCTAATAAAAGAATTACATTTTTTTCATGCGGCAAAATAATCAAACTCAATGTGTTCTTAATTAATTGTAATTTACCTCTTGATAAGGTTCGACTATTGGATGGTGATGCACATTTTCGTTAAGTACACTGTGTTCCAAAAATGTTGAGCATTTGCATTATTAGGGAACACCATGGAACAACATGGAACTAGGGGCGTGAAAACCATATAAAAAGAGAGGGTGAGGATGGGATTAACGGCAGTAGTGAATTGTACAAATCAGTTCCTCTCCTCTCTCCTCGTGAGCCTTGAACTGAGTGTCTTTTCTCCTTTTTTTGTCATGTTTAATAAATGCAGGTAAACCTGACAGTCTGACTGGTCAAATTCAGATAAAAGCATAAAATTCCATATCAAACTTATTGCATGTCTTTGCGATATGCATATTGCATAGGCCAATATCGATATTTTTTCGATATATTGTGCAGCCCTAATAGTGAGGTAAGGTTATTGGGAGGTAAAGGATATACAGTTTTCGCAAGGTAAGGAGGTAGTGGGGTATGAGTTAAGGCATGATATTAAAGGGATAAGGTGGTAAAGAGATCCCGAGGGATGGTAGGGAGTGAGGTAAGGAAGTAAGGTAATCAATGGAGTCGAGGAGTAATGAGTTCAGGAAGTCCGTGTTGCGGGGGAAGAGATTGGGTGAAGGACGTGGGATGTTCAGGTGTCAGGCAGTCGCGTATGAAGTGAAGACTGACTTGGTCTTGGTGACGATGAGCGTGTCGGTGAAAAGGAAGAGATGTCTGTCCTGGGTCTGCAGGCCCGTCTTCATCTGGACTTGAGCGTGGCCCAGGAACGCTCGGCCCGGACTCTCGCTCAGGAAGCTCTGGACCAGTCCGCAAGACTCTGGACTCGCCGGAGTCAGGCAGCTCTCCCTGAAAACCAAACAAACCGCCATCATGCATCTTGTTCATGCTCGAATTTCTTCCGATTGGCTAGAAAAGTGGTCGTCGTGGCAACCGAGTCAGGAAGTGCTTGGAGAGCTCCATCCTTTCCTGTTTGGACAAATAATGTCAGCTTATCTGCATCGCCTCCGTGTTTACAAACACACGCCGGACACTCGCACGAACGTATACCCGACCCACCTCAAGTGGCATGCTAACAAATTAGCATAATCACATTTGGGGCTCATCTGGAGTTTTTGTTTGCCTGTGCGCTCCACCTGGTGTCATCGGTTCTGCTCCTTATGTATCTTTGTAGTCACTCGTGTGTCTTTTTTTGTCTAATTAGGGTGTTTGTATTTCGTTCTCGGATACTATTCATTCTATTGTCATGCTATGGCGCCACAACGTCAAGCAACGCAACATGATGTCACGCTGACGTGTTGTTCTTTGCAGCATCTGAGCAGTAACCTAATTGAGAATAAAAGAAAAAAAAATCCTCCTCCTGTCTTGTCTTCCTGAAACAAAAGTGCAACAGATGACACTGTTGGTATTCAGCGTGCGTCCCGCCCCACTGAATGCCGGATTGACAGCCGAGTGGACCAGCTTCTTTTTGAGCGTGATGGATGCGCCGCTAATGGCCGCATTGTGATGCTCATGATGTTGATTAATAGCACCGGCAAACACAGACGCACAACACAGCATACTAATCGCTACTAGCACGGCTTGGTAGAGCATTATTAAAATGTAGATGAAATGCATGCATGTGTGAGGAAGGGGTGTGTTATGTCAGCCTATAAGTTAAAATCCAGGGTCTGTGTTTTTCGGGGGCTCCTGATGGGAAAGCCAGACCGACAGGAAGTGACCTCACTCCATGATTGAATTTCACTTTTCACAATATCAGAATGTCATGTTGCCTTTTGGAAAACAAGTTGCTAGGTTACGACGACACACACACACGCACACAAACTCCGGGTACTTTCCTTTTTGCGGTGAAACGCCAGCGAGCCAATATGAGGTCATGTGATTGGACGAATGTGTGAGGCCCGCTTGCATAACGACAAACCCAAAAGGCTCATTAAGTGATCACATGACTCGAGGTGTGAGCAGTCAGGTTTTTTACACACATGTACATGCACACACCTACACCATACACACCTGCACAGTTAATGACACGAATGCACGAGTTGTCACTCTCCTAGTAAACATGCACACAATTGCACAGTACACTGCTCCATGCAGGCTTACATACATACACATGCATTTACACACATACACACACGCACACACCGTCCCTCCTCTTTCTGGCAGCTGGCAGTGCATGAAACGGGGCTGGTGCAAACACGGCTAATTAAAGTTTCCCCCGGTGCGTTTGGCTCAGCTTATCAGGAGGAAGAGGAAGGGATTTGGGCACGTGTGCCACGAAGAGTCTCGTATCCCATAAACATGTCAATCACCCCCCTGCCGAGCCACGGATGAGTCACATGACCTCCCCCCCCCCTCCATGGGCGCTCAACTTTGGTCACGAAACGTTTTGCTCAGGGAGGCAATATCATGAAAAACATGTTTGCGCTGTAATGTGTTAGCTGTGTAACGTGACGCTAGCTGTGTAGGCTACAGAACTAGCATTACATCATAGTGTGACGACACAGCTAATGCAGTGTGTGTGCGTGAGTTTGTGTGTTTGTATGCATGTCATTACTTTTGTGAGTGTGTATGGATGAATGTTTACATATGTGTAAGCATGTACTACAATTCAGGGCTGTAGTCATGTCCACCTTCATTGAGTCCAAGTCAATTTAGAGTCACGAAGGCCTGAATCCAAATCAAGTATAAGTCACAAAGGTCCAAGTCAAGTCTAAGCCACAAAGGTCCAAGTCAAGTCTAAGTCATAAAGGTCCAAGTCCAGGTCAACTCTTGAGTCACAAAGGCACAAGCCCGAGTCACAAGGGTCCAAGTCAAGTCTCAAATCCGAGCCACAAAGGTCCAAGTTTGAGTCACAAAGGCCCAAGTCCGAGTCACAATGGTCCAAGTCCAAGTCAAGTCTGAGTCACAAAGGTTCGAATCCAAGTCCAGAAGAGATCAAGTATAAACTAAAAATGTAAAAATAAATAAATTGATAAATAAATAAATAATCAAATGTAATTTAATTATTATAATATAATTATTACATTAAATTAAATTAGAAACTAAAAATAGAAAATATTTTTTTACAACCACAGAAATAGAGAAATTTCATTCTGCTCACTGGGTGGCCAATGTCAATGCTAGTCTATTTTGATAACGTGAAAAATTTTTTTTATGAAGCAGGACATTAATTTTCAGGAATAAAAAAAAAAATAGTTGGTCGAGTTGATAAAAATATTTTGCAAGTCTGATGGCCGAGTCCGAGACAGATGCCAAGGAGTCAAGTCTGGACCAGTGTACTGTACTACAGTGCTGCTACAACGGATGCGTACTTTTGTATGCTCATGTTAGTATGTTTATGTGTGTGTACATGAAAGTGCGCGTGCATGTGTATTTGCATGCCTGCATGTTTCAATGTAAATGTGACGGGGTGCGCATGCGTGTGTTATTTGCATGTGTATATATCCGTGTGTGTGCGTGCGTCCATATACCTGGATGTGCTTCTGGACCTGGTCAGTGCTTTGCTGATAACCAAAGAGGGAGCAGATTGTCTTCTCTGAGCCAGCGTCTTCATCTTCTACACACAGACACACACAAACAGACACATGCAATCACTTTTTATGTTCATCCTCATTGACACCACAGGAAATACCACCAGGAAGCCAACTTCAATTCATCCATGTGTGTGTTTGTGAGTGTGGAGCAGAAGAGAGAGTGTGAGAGGGGAAGTGTGGCGGCTGGAAGGAAAAGAGAAGTGGCCACAACGGTGGAGAAGGAAAAAGAGGAATTGAGCCTCAATGGCTGAAGATGGAAAGTAGCAAGCAGTATGTAGTCTGTGGACAAAAGTATTGAAACACAATCTGTCGAAAGACTTGAATAGAATCGAGTTGCCAAGTTCCCGTTCTCTTCCTGAATGCACCAAAAACATATTTTGCCTTGAACGCCTGAGGAAACAGTGACATTTCTGAAACGGCTGACAGGCTGCATGTGGCACGCTTCTGACATAACAAGAGGAACAAGTCCAAAGCTGACACATAGCATTGTTGCATTGCATCACGCCGGGAGATGGTTTGAATATTTTTGGCTTCCTCCTGTCGCCAAAATATAAGACTTTTACAACCCTCACAATAATCAGGAACATTGTTAAATAAATTACCACCTCCTTGGCTTTGTGTCACTCAAAAGTCAGCATTGTTGTTTATATAGCTCTTGCATGAGATTAGGGATGGGTAACATAAATGCCACAATTTTTCATTGGTTCTATTGGGGTGACCACATAAGACCACACATTCCTAACATGATCTATGACAAAACTGCTGAACAAGAAACCAACATAGTGCAAGAACTCTTTGTACATTTTTTTTCATAACAAAAAAATCAACTCACTCCAAATTTTAATATTGAGGTACAGTTTATTCTGCATTTCAAGTCCACAACAAATTATTAGGACTACTCACGTAGTATAGGGCAGTATAAGACCCAGTGTATGTACGACTAAGACATGTCTGTCATCTAGTGGTGCATAGTAATATTGCAACTTAAAACTACAGTCGACCCCTTCATGTTTCTACTTGTAAACCCAACTCAGTTCAACTATGTTTATAGAGCACTTTAAAACAACCAGCGCTACATGGAGAAAAATTACAACTTTCAAAGTATAAATTAACATAAAAATTAATAGGGCGGCACGATGGTTGGCTGGTTAGCATGTCTGCCTCCCATTACTGAGGACTCGGGTTCGAGTCCAGGCTCCGGCCTTCCTGGGTGGAGTTTGCATGTTCTCCCCGTGCCTGCGTGGGTCTTTTCTGGGTACTCCGGTCTCCTCCCACATTCCAAAGACATGCATGGCAGGTTAATTGGGTGCTCCGAATTGTCCCTAGGTGTGCTTGTGAGTGTGGATGTTTGTTCGTCTTTGTGTGCCCTGCGATTGGCTGGCAACCAGTCCAGGGTGTACCCCGCCTGCTGCCCATAGCCGAGATAGGCTCCAGCACCCCCCGCGACCCTTGTGAGGAACAAGCGGTTCAGAAAATGGATGGATGGATGGATAAAAATTAATAACATACTGTTTTAATGTTTTTAGTTCACCGTTTTAACTGTCTTTTTTTTTTTTTTTTACTTCATATATAGTAGTTTTTATGCGCCTATGGTTGCTTTTAAAGTGCTGTATAAAGTTTACTTGAGTCCAGGTAGCTGCCACCTAGCACTTAGGCTAACATGCAGCCCATCCGTCATTTCGACACAAGTAGCTCGCAACCAATATAAAGATAAGACAGCAATTTGACATTCGTGAGCACTTTGGTGGCCCCAAGCACATTGTAATGACAGCAAAAAGTTCGCAGGATGCAGCTATTCTAAAAAAAACAAAAAACAAATAAAAAACTAAAACAAAACATCTCCACATATTTGAGAAGTCTTCATCATTGTGAAATGTGACATTACACGCGCCAAATAGCAACATCGCGTGCTTACTCAGCGTTAATGTCCCGCTAAATGACATAGTGCTACTTATATATATGTATATATGGCCACAAAAGTGCAATATATGGACACAAAACTGAAAAACAACCATAAAAACTTTTTTTCTGAGTCTGACACACAAAAAAATAAAAAATACAACATACTGTTTACAAATATGATACATTTCGCCGGGAAAAGAGCATGTACACAAGTTTGCCATTAAAAACACTCATTTTGATCATAAAAATCCAGAACATGCCTCAAATGATGCTTCAACAGGTTGCTTTCCCAAATTAATGTTACAACTATAATGGTCCATTAAACCAATTGGCTCACGAAAGTAGATTTATGCACAAAAATGCAGTATTTGAGCACAAAGAGCAAGAGAAGTTAATAAACATAAGGGAAACAGTCCGCCAGTGACCTCATTTTTGCAAGCAACAAAAGGACTCTTGGCTTTTTCTTTGGATTTATTAGCATTAGCTTGATTGTTCAATTGGTCAATTGCCTTTGAAGTCAGAAAGGAACATTGAGTGAGTAGTATTACCTCATTGTAAGTTTATACATTTTTTTCATAAAACAAATGATTAAATATTTAACGTTTAGAATACATGACTAAACGTTTCGAGTACAGTGAAACTTTAACTCAAAAATAAACCTACGTTTTCCTGAAACAAAACTGCAGTTCTAATGAGGGTCACTTGAGGCGCTGTTTAACAGGATTTGTTCATACATCCCTGTGTCATATTTAGCCATTATAATCAATGTGGCCTGTGGCCAGCATAATTAATTAATCTATTGTTGTGTGGCTCTGATAAAAGGATCATGGTGGCCATGCTATCTTTTGTGTGCAAAAAAATAGAACAGTTAAGATATGACAATAGTAATGAAAATAATAATGATGATAATCATGATTAGAATGAACGTTATTTTCTCTTTAATGTTACGTTTGTCCTTTTCCCCCAGAAAACTGATAGTTCCCCGTAGAATAATAAAATGTTACAATGAAACATCATATTTGATCCAACAAAGGCGACAAAAGGATATGAAAACAAAACTTGTTTCCTGGCTAGTTTCCCATATAATTTGATATTTATTATTATTATTATTTATTTTATTTTATTTTTTTACCACACATAGATTGTTGGGGGAAAAACAAACAAACAAACAAAAAACTAATTGTAAAAAATATGCAGTTGGTCAAGTGGTAATGGTAGCTCCCCACCCAAATGCACCATTTTGATATAGTATATTTTGTGTCAGAAAGACTACTTTAGGCTGTGAAAAGGTTGAGAAAAAACACAAAATGTCACCCGGTGTCCTTAATTGGTTTACTGTGTGCGTAAAATGCGCACACATGGACCCACAACGGGGCAGAGTGTGTGTGTGAAAGAGAACCATAAGGAGGACCGGTTGTCTACCTTTTTGTTATCCGGGAGCGGCGCGCTGTTCCCGGCCACAGAGTCGGAGTCGCTCCGGCCCACGGCGGTGCCCTGCTGCTGCTGTTGCGGTGACATGCTTTCCATCAAGAAACAGATCCACCGGGCCAAGCGTACCCGGCAAACAGTAATCCCATGACACGGCGGTCTGATAAAGTCGTTGTTTTATCCTGCAGAGAGCTGGACGGAAACCCGTGGAGGATCCATGACGGCGGGGGTTCGCCCAGAGACGCGCCGGAAAGCTCCTTTCTCCGTGCGCAGCCAATTTGGTCTGAGCGGTTCGCGGCTTGACTGGAAGATTGACCAATGATGCCAACACCGACATCAAGGTAGAGGGTGTTATATAAGATACTTCCGATTTGTTACCAAAATAAAAGATCTAAACTGAGGAGCTTTTGAAATGTCGGTCTATTTTATCAACTGCGCTTTATTTTGATAGGGCAACGCGAGGTGACAGGAAATACAAATGTTGGCGTGACTATAAAGTCTGACAAAGGCTTGGAGAACAAATAATACTATTTTGAAACAAATTTAGGCCTACTTTTAAATGGAAAGATTTGGTACTGAAAATGATGAGTTCATTCTATTAAAGAATTACATTCAAATGCATTAAATAACTATTTTTTTTCTACTACTTTTTAAAATCATTAATTAAGTGCTATCATTTTATTTCTATATGTATGATTAATATATTTATACGATTAGCCATTTAACTGAGTAATCTAAGCTATTATTATTATTGATTAGTTTGTTATTTGAAATCGTAATTATATGTGCTGAACTGTGTAGGAAAATGCTGACTTTTACAAATATTTACCATTTAAGTTGAACTAGCAATTTGAATCATTTTAATTTGAACAGTTTTATGCTCAGAAGGTGGGAAAAAAGCACAAAAGTTGAGTACAGAACAAAGCACTCAATTTGATCTGCGAATTTCCCAGCTTTAAAGTTAATGTTTGTACCTAATGCAACGCCCACACTCACTCTTCTCTCCACCTTTTGCGTTGAAAGCAATTGTCAGACCAGATGCTAACAATCATCAAATTATTTGATGCCATGCTGCTGCATAAAATATGCAATATGCCACCTTTAGCTGCCCCAATGTTAACCAGCAATCCACCATAAGACGAGAAGCAGCGCCCTCAGCATGATGTAGTACAGTTAAATGACAGTCCAGCTAAAGTTGGAACGGGCGCAGATGCTTTTCAAGGCAAGCGGTCTGTTTCCTGATGTTATTCCGGACAGCAGCAGTCTGGTCTGCTTTGGTCTGTCTGAAGGATCGAGAGCAGAGCGGCAGACTGGGTCCAGGGTGTGTCGGCGTTGTGGTTGGAAACGCCGCGTGCGTTGCCTGCCTGCGCTGTTTGCTCTGTTTCTGCTGGCCAAAGGATGACAACAATAACAACTTTCCAGACTTTTCCTTTCTTTTCCGTATCCTGCTTTGTCAAGACAAATTTTACAACCTAATATAAGAGAAAAATATATGCTCACGCATATGGAGCTATCCGCAGTCATGGTAGTAGTTTGTTGTATTTGTAGTAGGTAGATATGTGAAAGCAGTACTAGTATAAGTACAGTAGTAGTAGTAGCAAAAGTACTACAAACTAATATGAATATGCGTAGGTAGTAGTATTAGGTCGTAATATGAAGTAAAGGTATCAATGGTATGTTGAGTATTGTTATGAAGTAAAAATAGTTGTATGTCACAGCAGTAGAAGTAAGTACTAGAATGTAGAAGTATTAGTGGTAATAGCATCATGTAATAGAATCAGTAGCATGCTGTAGCTGTAGAAGGAAGTACTGGATGTGGGAGCTGTAGTGATAGACGGAAGTACTATAGTAGTCGTATGTAGTAGATGATGTAGTAGAGGGAAGTATTAGATCAATAAAGTCAAGTCTAAGTCTAAGTCTAGAAAGTAGTAGGATGTGGTATGTTGAAGAAGTTGTAGTAGTAGGACTTAAGGCAGTACGAGTGTGTAAGTACTAGTAGTGGTAGTAGTATGTACAGTAATTTAAAATAGAAAAAAAACCTAATAGTTTGACATGATCAAATATTCTGAATGTCATACACAAACATTTATTAAATGCTTTGAATGCATGTAGTTATGTTTATTGCTCAAACACAGCCAGTGCTACTTTCAACGTAGCCTTCCGCTGTCAAGACAAAGGATAATCTGTAGTCAAAATTAATAGTGTGATTAATCTGCATTATTACATGATTCATGCAGTATTTTTTTTTTGATTAATTAATTAGTTAACGCTTTAACTTTGACAGCACTACTAGTAATAACACAACATTTTAATATGTCAGTCACGCCCCCACCAGGCTGTTTGAATGACAGCCCCCCGACAGACACTGACATGAGCAAGCCCCGAAACATCTTCCCAACAAAACCACCATCACCATTACTGCCACTTGGGAGCCCTCCACGAGTGCTTGAACAAAATGGATGTTTTGGTTTCAGACCTTTCCAGAGAATCAGACACGCCATGATAGTGAGGAGACACAAGACAGAGAAGCAGACGTCTGAGCCTGGCCACTGTCCTCTTACGCGCACACACGCACACCCTGTGACCTGACTAATCAGATTAGTGTGGTGTGCCTGCAGAGAGTTGACATGCTGCTGACGTGCTGCCATGTGCTCTACTACTACTACTACTACTACTACTACTTACTACTGCTGCTGCTGTTGTTATTGTGATGTCACGGAGTGATTGAGAAAACAGGGAAGCCTTCCTCTCTGGATTGAATGTGTGAGTTGTCAGTGGAAAAGAAGACGTTACATCAGGTAAATTACTCAAGCGAGATGGAACGCCGGCTGTGATTTGCATTACAACAGCAACAGATGATTCCAAAAATGTATGTGGTGGAAATTCAGACAATAGTTAACATGATCAATGAGTGAGCGATGACTTTTCTGTTCCTTGGATTAATGGCACAGATTTGACGCTAAAATTGTCATTAAATTGAAAGACAACCCAACCAAACATTTTATACATACACTCTAAAAACAGCTGGTCAAAAATAACCCAATTACGAGTCAAAAAAGGAACTGACGCATACTTAGGTCATATTTAACGTAACATTGTGGTTTGTTTTGCGCAATTTTTGCATAAAATTGAGCCCTAACCCGAACCCTAACCCAATTGGGTGGCTTTGTACTAAATGACCCAGAAAGTTGGGTCAAATTGACCCAAGTAACGATTAGGTTAAGTTTTTAAGGCAACTGTTTTTGGAGTGTAGCTTTAAATGAGACACTGAGAACTAAAGAGTGCTAATTAAAGTTTTGTCATTTTAAAGTGCGGATATGAATAGAAAAAAAAACGAGTATCTTTTGCATCTTGGGTCAATTTGAACCAACTTTCTTAGTTGTTTCACACAAAACAACCCTAAAAATTGGGTCATTGATCAATAACCCAAAACATTGGATCGTTTAGCACAAACCAACCAAGAAAGTTGGGTCAAAATGACCCATGTAGCGGGTTGGTCATTTATTTTAATTTTTTTAACCCAAATTGCGTTATTTTTTTTACCCAAATGTTTTGCGTTTATACAGTTCTAAAGGCATAGGAAGTAAACACTGAACATCACAAGATTAAAACCTTACAGACATGTGAACTGTGATGTCAACAATGCGAGCCCGAGGGCAGATTGACGTCATTTTCAGGCGACAGCAGAGGGCGACATAAAGCCAAAATGCCAGCCCCTTGAGATGGATGATAACAAATTGATTCATCTGTTTAATTCTTATTCCACTAACACAATATTAATCAGAATACCGTGCTTAGACTAGTTGGGTCCATTAAGAACCCAAATTGAAAGCTCAACGGGGCTCTCAAGCTCTCAGCTGGAGGATCCAGACGTGGAGCCAGCAAAGCTAATCAACACGAGATAAGTGCCGTTAGTCGACTTCCGTGTGCGTGTCAGTCAGCCGTCACGTTCACAGCATCGCTCTCGTATCGCATCGAAGAGGTCAGGAGCCAAGAGGTCTAAAGCCCACATTCCACCTTGGGAGGGGGGCCGGCGGGACCACGAGGTGAAAACCGGACGGCGACGTAAGGTTAAGACGTCTCAAGTAGTTCCCACCGAATTCATGTCAGATAATAAACAAAAAAAGTTCAGAGGTCGCACGGAGGAAGCTGTGCATGCTGATTTTGGGATTTGGGTCGGAGGCAGGGGCATGAGGAGGGGGTCCCGAATATTTACAAGAAAAGACAACATGGCTTCTTTCTTTCAGATTGCGGGTGGCCTAACTTTTCAATTTAAGGGCTATGTTTTGAATTTGAAAACATTGTATTTAATTTAAATGTGTTGTTAATCCCATTATATATATTTTTTATTTTAGCCTACTTGTGTTTTTATTGTATTGTTTACAATAAATTAACCAATTATTTAAAACAATAAATGAATACATTAATACAAAAATAATAGATGTTCATATGAGATTGTTCATTATTAAAATATAAAAATATGAACACTCACTTTTTAAATGCTGTATAGTGTTTTCGTATTAAATTAAATAAATAAATGATAATGAAACAATGTGGTTGACTTTATAATTATCAAACAAAATAAATAAAAAATTATTAAATGTATGTTAATTTAACCAAGTAAAAAAAAAACTCCAGGTATTGTAAAAAGGAAGAGATATTGTTTTTTTTTTATGTACCAATTTATATAAATAAATGATAATAAAACAGTATGGTTGACTTTATAATTATAAAAAATAATAATAAAAATTAATTAAATATATGTGAATATAACACAGTTAAAAAGAAATTGTACAGGTATTTACAAGCATCTAATAGAATAAAATGCTTAGAAAATATAATAAATGCATTTTAAAATACTTAAAAAGTATAATAAATGAATTTTTGAATTGACTCATTTGAAGAAAAATTGATTTAATTAATGCATCAAATATTGCAGGACTTGACTCTGGGCTGTATGATGAACACATTGACACTTACAGGATGTTGATGATTATATCATCTAGCTACTTATGTGTGTCTTTAGCACGCTCACACACTTGAGTGTTTCTATTTTGAAAGGTGTTTGCAAGACATGACAGGGGTTCCCCTTTCCCCTCTGCAGTGGGTCAAGTGCACCGTCATAACATCCAATGAAAACATCTGGCGCGGCCGACCAAAGCCAAGTAAGGAGAACAACACCGCTGGCATCCAACCAGCGCCCGCGCACTACCACAATCCCAATCCTGTTCGCCACAAAAATTAGGTCAGAGAACCAACACAATAGCTATACCTAATGTTTTGTCCAACTTGACATATTGAGCCAATGCAGCAAATATTTGGCTGTGATGTGACAGCATAAAATGACTTCAGCCAGCAAGTTTTGTTTAGCTGTGATTTGTCTCATTAAAGAAGCGTAAACGACGTTAAGTTGCCAAAACATGCAATCTGAGGGAGGACTGGTCCAACAGCTACACAAGCTGGGAGAATGCCGGACCTGCAGCAATGTGATTGTTGGCCTACCAAAGTCCAGCAATGGCATCAATCTGTCGAGTAGTAATGATGGCGTAAAAATGCCTGTTCCATGTCAGCGGCCATGTTAATGAAAGAAAGAGCAACTTGGGTGTCTACTCTTATGTCAATGCTCTCACATTCACATGTATGGCCAATTTAGCAAGAAGCATGTTTAGGATTATCTTGTTCAAACCTTTGAAGAGTCAGTGCTGTGGTCTGAGCAGCAGGGGGCGCTACTTCTCTCATCGCCCATTGCCAACAAGTGCCAAGTGCCATCTCGTCAAACGCTTCATCACTTCCTTACATCCTTAACATGTTTCAACGTCCAGCTTCCCCCCTTTGCTCCGCCGTGAGTGTCCACAATGAAGAGCATCCCCGCCCCCACCTCGTCCACTTCTGCAGGGTCAGCCGGGCTTAATCCCCCCGCCTCTTACAGCTGGCCTAATACCTCCTGCCGCCACCCTGACGTCTCAGACTTCCCAACCTGCCGAGTCACCACCTCCCATCCGAAAGGTCTGACGGGGGCGTCTTGACTCTCTTGCTACAAGTTGGTCAAGTGGAAGCCTCAAACCAGAGCCCATCCAGGGGAGAGCCCCAGATAATATCCTCCTGACTACCAGGAAAAAAAATATTGTCCAATCATGTTTATTTTGATATTCCCCAATCTTTGTGAAGTAACTGGAATACTGCAAAAGAAATTTTGGAAAAAAAAGTTTTTATGTTTAATCTCTGATGTGTCCACTACAGAGGACATTTTTTTAAACTTAAATGCTAGGCTCAAATACAGTTAAAATAATTCAAACAATACTTTAAGGTGTTCCTAAGAGTCTTATAGAAAACATGTTAACAACATTTAAAGCCTAAATTTGTTCAATAAAAAGTGATATACACTTACTTTTCTTCTTCCCTAAAAAGTGCTTGCACGGAGGGAAGCCATTTTCTTTTATGATGCAATCAAAGGTAGCAAAGCCCCACCCCTACACATTTTGGTATCATTGGAAAGCTCTGAATGTCCTCTATAGAGCCCAAAAGGAGTTAATTCAATCGTATGCACTGGGTGGGAGACATTCAGGTTTAAAAAGGTCCACTACAGAGGACACATTTGAATTGCTGGTAGTCAGGAGGATAAAGGTCAGATGAACTCTTTTTTTGCTTGTTCGGAAGAAGGCGGACAAATACCAAGGTCTGTTGAGTACCAGGATGATTTTATCTGGAGTCAATTAAAACTCCAAGTGAAGTCACACATCTTCCTCAAACACGCGAGTTAGTGCCGTGGTGTCAGCAGTTGGGACGAATGTTTCAAAAGTCTGAAGGGTAACTGGGAGTGGAATTAGTTGGTTAGGTTTCGAGTTTCATGGGAGCCAATGAAATCAAGCACCCGTGCTCCCAAAATGACATAAATTCATCGATTGATGGTTTGGGATTGGTTTTAGTGGTAGGATTAGGAGGGAAATTGTGGAAAAAAAATAATCCAATGTAAGGGGAAAAACAAATTGTTCAAACGTTTTGGGTTTAGGGGTTATAGTCCGGCTCGTCCATTCTAGTGCAATGACAGGTTCAGGAAGAATAGGGTTAGGATTAGGGAAAAAGTACATCCATTATAGATCAAACATGATTTTAAAAACAATCCTTCCATACAATCTGCAAATTAATCGATTATTATGCCGTTCCATAACAAAATCAAGTTTAGAGCAAGGGTGTTTACGTATGTCGTGTGACGTCCAATGGCGCTAGACTCGATAAACGACAAAGTGCAGCGCAACCATCGTAAGATCAAAGACATCCAAACAAAAACCCATTATCAGGACAAGCTTTCTTTACCTTACTCTCACATAAAAACACATACAAACTCCCCCAAAACACTCCATGTATTAAATCAGTCATGCGAGAACAAATGCATGCCTGAATACATGTCGAAGTGCATACACACTACATTGTCAGTATTGTCTGGCATGTTATGACTTGGGAGAGGTAATGATACACCAGAACCAGTCCAGCACACTTAATGAGAGCTCCCCAGCTTCGTGTAATCATTGCACGTGCGCGTGCGTGGTTTCATACTTCGAGGCTGATGGCCTCACTCACCTCCCTAATGGCTTTCCCTCAACACATGTAGCCTATCGCACACGGCTACCACGCCGCAGCACGGGAAGATGTCGGGACGCTAAGTCGTGGTGTTTATGTTCTGGGCTTTAAGGCTGTACGTGTCAGAGATTTTAAGTAAATATTATCGTGAGTCAAACTAAGATGGGGGTGTTTATGTTTAGAGATATTAGCCATTAGCTAAACTATGGCTAATGATGCAGTCAAGACTGCTAAGAAGTGGGAAATATACCTATGGTGATTGTGAGGAGATTTTTCCCAATAAACAAAAACATGGCAGATGGCTATAGGATAAGATAGTCGCCTATTTGTTAGGTTTGGTTTGAAATCTCATTTTGAGGTCCTTTTGGCCATTTACAGGGATAAATGCAGGGTTAGGTTGATGGGGCTTTCGGTGAGTGTTTACTAGGGATGTAACGATAAGGGCATCGTGATATTGTGATATTAAAACTGCCACAATATCATCGTCGTCATGTTCACAATATTTAAAAGGAACACATCTTTTAAAAAAGTCAGGTTGATTTGTGCAGTTCTAGCACCCTCTAGTGGCTCGTTTATTAGTGCAATTTAATTTTCATTAAGGATGTTTTGGCCTTCTATGTTTAAAATCTGTGTAATTGTCAGATGAAGGGGAATCTAATTTGCTTGTGAAGCGATAAATGTGTGCTTGCATTAGCAAATAAGTACCTCAATATTGTTATTAGAGATTGTAGGTGGTTTATATGCATTTTTGTTATGTACAAAAGCACAATATTGTGCTTTTTTTAGTATGAGCTCTTTTTTTTTTTTCTTACAATATTGTGATCTTTTTTAAATATCGCCAGCCCCCCCCATAATATCATGACAATTATCGTATCATGACCTTCATATCGTGATAATATTGCATTGTGATGTTTGGATATCGTTACATCCCTAGTGTTTACGGTTTTGGCATAAAGATAGGGTCACTTGTGTTTACTGTTTATTGGTTAGGGGTAAAGTAAGGGGCTGGGTTGTAGTTTGTATTTAGGGGTTACAGCTTGACTCGATTTAAGGGTTAGGTTTATGTTTAGGATTATGGTATGGGTTGAGAGTTTCGGGGTTAGGTTCGTTGGGGGGTTATTGGGGTTTAGGGTACAAAGTTTGACACAGGTATTAAAGTTGGGGTGTGGTTACGATTTAGGGTTAAGGTTTCGGAGTTGGGGTTTACATTTGGATTGTGGTTATTGGGATTATTATTGGGGTTGTGGTTAGTTACGTACGTGTTTAAGAGTGAGTCTGGATTTAGGGTTTTGATTTTCCCTAGTGCGGTTTTTGTGTGATTGATCCATAGTAACTGAGTGAAAACAATTAACTAGCGACCAATCCCGGTTTACGCCGAGCTAAGAACAGGACAAGCGGTCTGTGAAACGGATGGATGGATGTGAGCCAAATTGTCTGTCAAAACATAAAAGGCTACATTACTTGCAACGGGTGCGGTGGAAGTCACTTCACACACTGTCGTCAGCATTCCTTTATGTCTGGCGGTGACCTCACGTGGTGCCACCTGACTTCTTCCTTACTGTACACTTGCACTCACACGTCTGCAATCACGCCCAAAAACAACGCCACAGGCAAAAAGTAGGTCACGTCAAGAAAAAGAAAAAAATATTTACATCAGCCTAAATCCTTCATGAGATTCATCCTCCTTGGAGTTAATCCCAAGTTTGGATGTATTCCATTATAAATATCCTTTCGTGTGACGAATAAAAAAGAAAAAAATATCATAGTTCTGCTTCAAATAGGATTTACACAGCGGGTCCCAATTTTGATTAAGTGCATATATCCCCTTTCCACTGATCCATATGGCCATGTTTATGTTGACGGAACACCTGAAGTGTCGTAATAACGCCTCGACATATCCGCGGAAATACCACAGACTTGATCCGTACTTTGGAGATTTTTGCGTTATGAAATAAAGCTTCATGTGCGGAATTCTAAAAGAGGTTTGGCCAGCTGTCAGCATCATTCCCACTGCTGATTTGTTGTGCTCGAATGGGGGATTTGGACATAATAAGACGACGAAAGAAGTCGTGCATGGGAAGACACAGGATGTCTACCATTTTGCTTTGAAGGACACATTTTGGGAGAAATGTCTCCAGTGGTCCTCCACAGACAAAACAACAACAACAAAAAATCAAGAAGCCAGACCTGAAAAGACACAGAAAGTCAACCATTTTAATGTAATACCACCATGTTAGGACTGTATTGGTCATTTTCAGGTGTATTTCGAAAATGAACTGCAACCTCCATTTTACGTCCGATTGTTATCAAATCTGAACCCCCTATACTGCACAGATGGAAACACAAAACTGCCAATTGCTTGTTGTTTTTGTCATTGAGTTTGGAAGACGCATTGCAAAAAAATTATTGATTTTTGATTTGCCATAAAACTAATAATTCAGCTCATGAACTCTTTGAAAACTCAGCCCCTGAAGCCAGGTTCACTTAGCAACATGACATTTGGTAATAATGTCAATCATGAGTAGACCCACAAAAACGTCTCAGGAACCCAGGCCCAAAAAGACACAAGAAGTGTACCATTTTGGTTTGAAAATAGCTCATTAGGCTCATTCTAATCTTTTCCAGGGGTCCTTTTGAATTTATTGAAAATTCAGTCCCTCCAGCCTGTTTCACAGAGTAGCATGAGATTTGGTGCAAATGTCATTAGTAGATCCACCCAAAAAAAGTCTCAGGAAGCCATGTCTGAAATGACACAAAAAAATCGACCATTTCAGTTTGGAGGAGCCATGTTAGGACCGTTTCCAGGAATCCTTCAAAAGGTTCTAAATATTTTTGGTCTGATATTTACACAACTATAACCACAGATGGACAATGCTAACTTGTGAAACAGATTGATGACATAATTTTGTAAATCATGACTATCTACGCAATTCCCACACCAATCAATTCCACCATGCGACCCGTCATCATCAGTTGTCACTTCATCTTGCGCGTGAAAGACACTCACCCTGACGGTGTGAAACTCCACGCAGCTTCCCGCCCGGCCCCTCGCTTTCTCCGCTTGCTCGTCCATGTCGGGAAAGTTCTCCTGAAGCATCTCCCCTCACGAAATGTCACCCGGGATCGGTCTCCCCGGCCGTTCCTCTCAGGTGTAGTGGAACCTAAAGCTGTGTAGATCCATTGAGGAAGACGGCAGAATCTTCACCAGCGTGTGAAATGTTTCTCTTTGCTGCCTACTGCCCGTCTGGCTGGCTGACTAGTCAGGCGTTTGGTCCTGTCCTGACAGTTCGCCCCCACCTTGCTACCTCCTCCTCTAGCTCAGCCCACACCCAGACCAGCCTGCCTGGTCCTATTGGCTGGTCAGGTAGAAAGGGGGTGAACGCTGGTGGGCTCCAAATGGAGGGGGTTTACAGAGAGGGCACAATCGGGTGTGGGGGTGGGGGTGGGGGGTGTGGGGGTGGTAGGGTGGTAGGGTGGGGGGTGGGGGTTTGCCTGGCAGATCGATGTGCTTGTCTGTGATTAGTCAACAGCAGCAGTTGATCATCTCCCGAAGGGAAACGAGAATTCTTTTTTTTTAACATTTAGATTTTGTGCACTACAGTTTTAGAGTGTACACTAGGTGGCTTTCAAGATTTTGGGGGGGCAGTGTCAGAAGCATACTTTGGGGTTGACACGTTGAAGGGAAATGAACAGTTCCAAATAATTGTCAGCGTTAGCATAAAACCTTCAAGATTATTACAAATGACAGGAAAAGCCTACTAGAACAGTTGAATTTTATTTATGTCTGTCCTTCAGCTGGAACTGGGACCTTAGCAAGGTGGAGGGAATTATCCATCCATCCATCCATCCATCCATCCATCCATCCATCCATTTTCTTAACCGCTTTTCGTCACAAGGGTCGCGGGGGTGCTGGAGCCTTTCCCAGATGGCTTCAGCCAGTAGGAACTTGTTGCCAGGGGAGGGAATTATGATCTGTTCCAAATAGCAGTCTGTGCATTTAGGTTTCTTGAGAAAGCAAAAAAAAAAAAAAAGTCAGGAAAAGCCTACTAGACCAACTTAACTTCACTGTAGGTTAATTAGAGGCACCTTAAATGGTGGCAAGTGTGTGTTGTTGAGTTTTCAATGTGACTGCTTAATTCTGAACACAGCCGATTATATGAGGGTGTGCACATTTATGCAACCACATTCTTTCCATTGTGTATTTTTTACTTCCCCTATCAAAAAGATTTTTTTTTTTAATTCAATTGGATTATATAGGTTATAGGTCACACTAATGGTGGAAAATGTTTTGTAATTATTTGTATTGGTGTCATTTTTCATAAAAACCTTGCATTTAATAAGGGGTGTGTAGACTTTTTATATCCACAGTATACAATGTGTCACACCTACATTTTTTCCCCCCCAATCTCTGTCTGGCCCAGGTACATGAGCAACTTACATCCCTTATGCACCAATTTCACAGCACTTTCGCTTGAAACTTTCATCAGCTCCCCGGCAGGAATAGTAACAAACTCTTTAGCGGCGACATTATGTTTGGATTTCAGAAGTCGAGGACGCTTACGAGGACATTAACATTCTTCTTCAGAGTCATTACAAACACGCGTTGACCCAGAAATGTGGACTGATGACGCAAAAGCCTTCCTGCAAAGGGAAGCTGTTGTCGGCGGATTCATTTAGCTCCAATTGGCGGCGTAACTGCGTAACGAACCAGTTTAACCATTTTAGGGTGGCTTCTTCTCATGAGCAGGGATTTTCAAAGCCCAACTCACCCTAGATTTTCGGAACAAATTACAACCAAATATGAAACTAGTATACTAGACAAATGGACGATGCTTAAATTGTGAAGGATTTAAGTTTTGGTCATTGTGGGCGGTGTGATGACACCTTGAACCATAAATCCTAGCGCATGAATTTTGCTTGAAAATTCAGCCCTCGAATCCAGTTTCACATGAAACATACATGAAACGTACATGAAATCTGCTACATGTCTATTTTGAGTAGTCCCACAAAAAAAAAAAAAAAAAGTCGTAAGAAGCCATACCCAAAAGAACACAGTAAGTCAGCCATTTTGGTTTTAGTGGCCGTTTCTGGATTCAATTGTTTATTACCAGAGAACTTCACTGAGAGATTTTGTCCAATTGCTACTGAATTTGAACTTTTGAAATTGCAAAACATTTTACTTTCCGTTGAGTTTGTGCGGAGTATTGCGGCCAAGTTTGATGACTCGCCAATTTCATCTAGCAACACGAGATTTGGTAGTCATATCTTTCATGTGTACTGTAGACCCACAAAAAAATATAGCAGGTCTGTCATTTTGGTTTGAAGTGACAATTTCCCGGTCAATGTGGCCATTTTATTTAGACTGGCAGCCTCCAGACTTAAACCCTATAAAGTGATGCAGTTTCTGGACCTGTTTTCAAACATGATGAAATTAAAATATCAATTTTCTCACCATTCCAATACTTTGGACGGAGAGTGACACGAACAAAACGGAAAACGCTCAGTTCAGTGTTATGAAGAAGAGACGAGCTCCCTTGTCTTGATGGTTTAAAGGGCTCCTTAAATCTTCGGGGCAGGTTAGGTGGCGAGTGGGGGGAAGGGGGTGACAAAAAGGACAAAAGGCCACGTAAACATCATGACCAAGCATAACAAGTCTGGGAATGAGGCCGGCGAGCTGAGAGGATTACGGCTGCTCGCTGACACGCTCCAGACTTTGATCCGTCAGTCACGGCAACATGCTAACACCCGCAAAAACTAAAAACTAAGTACGCGTCATATGTAAGTCAACTTGAGTGATTTATTTTTTGTAATCTTCACTTTGACACCACTCCAGCTTAAAGGCAAAGTGTACTGTACTTCGTCAATGACTTTTTTTTTTTCTTCTTTTTTTTTAACCTGCAGTTTCTGATTAAGTACAGCATTCCTGTATTGTCATGGCTTTTTATTGATAGGAGATATTCGGTTGCACCTGTCCATCATGCAAGCGGTAATCTTCAGATAGCATTACAGTAATACGGTTGAAATGATTTGTATTTTTTTAAGTTGTATAATTAAAACAAAATAAAGTAAAACTCTTTGCCATTTTTAGCCTGATGGGAACATAATGGACACCTTGTGGACATGGAATGGAATTTGACACTTGACAAACATGTAATGAATTATGGATACCTGACAAATACTAAATAATCGACACTTGACGGACACAAAATGGACACGTCATGGACGCCTGATAGACAAAAGCCAAATAAAAAACCAAACTTGGGGTAACTAATTCATTAGCTGCTATTCGCCCAGTGTGGTCGGCCTCACGCAGGTCCGGTCGAGTGGCCGGCCAACCCCTGATCACCCGTGCCGGATTCGACTAATTGGATCATGCCACGGCACAGCCTTCAAAAGGCCAAAAATCAGACAGCCGCCAGAGCGAGACACAAAAACGGCTAATGAGCGTCAGAGGACATCACAGGACTCCCACCAAGTACAACTCCCTCAGTTTTCAAAACTATTTTGTTACCTACTTCAAGCCAATTAAATTAAGTTTGTTTCTGGCATTACCCAAAAGCAAATTTTGCTAATTTGCAATTGGGACCAGCTAGCTAGCCTTATTCGCTTCAAGCTTAATCGACCTCATGTGGTAGAATAATGTTTGTATAATGCCAATGCTAATGACCTAACAACAGGATAGCATTGTTTTACTGACAGTACATAGCATACCTTGTCCGAAGGCACAGATTTAGTAGTACCTTAGTATTTTATCTAACAACATAGCCGCATAACATTTATACACACAGCTGTGCCATTGTCCTACAATTGAGGCAAGGCATGACTGTGTTTTAGTATATATTTTTTTTCTAAGCTTCAAGCTTACTCAACCTCATGTGGTAGAATAATGTTAGCATTTTAGCGAATGACCTAACAACAGGATAGCATTGTTTTACTGACAGTACATAGCATACCTTGTCCGAAGGCACAGATTTAGTAGTACCTTAGCATTTTGGCTAATAACAAAACCGCATAACATTTATACACATATCTTAGCTGTGCCATCTTCCTACAATTGAGGCAAGGCATGACTGTGTTTTAGTATATATTTGTTTTGTTTCTAAGTGTCTTATCTGAACATCAAGTGTAAAGTCAATATTTTCCTTGGCGGGTGATAGCCCCATCGGTACCATCTACAAGGCACTTAAAACCCCCAAAGCAGATGATCCTGTAACATTTATGCTGACCTCTTTCGAGAGCGGAGTGATTCCGACAGCGTGACGGAGGGTCTCATTAATCTAATTTACGAGCAGCATCAAGTTAGCAGCCGCTATGTGAGCATTAGCTCGCTGGTACTTGGCCAATGAGGAATTAGCGTTGCGGCTAATGAGGCATGATGTTTTTGTTTTTTTTCTTCCTATGCAGGGCTCAGTGTGAGATTTTAGAATATAGTTAGCATCAATTTACTATATAAGGGGATCTAGACGTAGCAGATTAATAGTAGTCATAAATAAAGCAATAAAGTGTGTTAAACCATAACACACACAAATCAAATCTGAGACCTTTTGGCAAAAAAAATCTGCTTTCGAGCAGCTCTGACTACGTAACTACTTTTTTCTTTTTTTAAAGACTTAATTAATCTTAAAAGTCAGACAAACATCATGTTGTTGATGATGCTAACATACCAGCATGACAGCTGTCATGCAGGATTCAAATCAAAATTGCTCAGTATAGATCAGGGGTGTCCAAACTTTTTCAAATTGAGGGCCACATACAGAAAATCAGAAGGACGCAAGGGCCACATAATGTTATGAAGAGAAATTGTGTTTAGTCCTAAAAATTGTACAAATAATTTATTTGTGCTTTTGCATATTTAAAAAAATACTACAGTATATAAACCATTTTATTTGTAATATGGCAGTAGAGTTATTATAGTTTTGGAATTTTTTATTTTAGTTCGTTTTTATTAGTTTTCAGGGTGGTTCTGTTAGTTTTAGTTTAGGTTTGGTTAGTTTCAGTGTTAGTATTAGTTTTTTTTTTTTTTTTATATATATTTATTTAAAAAACACCATGGGAGCAACGTCATCTGAAGGTGCTTTTCTATTGGCTGCTGCTAGATGACGTCACTTCTGTGTCACTACTTTCAAACGTCATTATTCCGGTTGATATCAAAATAAATCTACTAAAAATCACACCACAGACTAAAACGAAGGACATTTTTGCTATAATAATAATTTTAGTTAGTTTTGAAAACATAAAATGTAATTTCAGTTAGTCTTCGTTTTTTAAAACGCATTTTCGTTTTTATTTTATTTCGTTAACAAAATGGTTTTTGTAATTTTTGTTTGAGTTATTTCATTAGTTTTAGTTAACTAAAATAACCTTTAATAGCACCTGTGTTTTTCGAGACCCTCCCCTCTTACTTTGAGCATCTAGAAAACATTTTTGTTTTTATTTTATTTGAACTGAGTCAAATGCCATTTTTAGTATATGTCGCGGGCCACTAAAAAATGGACGGTGGGCCGCAAATGGCCCCTGTGCCGTAGTTTGGACACGCGTGGTAGAGACTATCACTTAGAAAATAGACACCTGCCAAAATAAAAGCTATAACAGTGCTATGCATCCTCCTTTTATCAGAATATTGTCTTGCACAAAATCAAATGCAACAGACACAGCTTCTCAATTTCAGCTCTCACCTGATTTGGTTGCAATAGTGTTAATTTTGTCTGCTATTTTTAAATTTAGTCTCAGTTTTAGTCCAATTTCAGTCACGCTTGTTAGTTTTTATCACAGTTAGTCAACCTCATCTCATTTTTATTTAGTGCATTTTTAGTCGACTATGCATCTAACATTTTAGTCTTTATTTTAGTCAGAGAAAACAATTTTATTCGTTTAGTTTTAGTCAACAAAAACTGTCAACGTTTTAGTCTAGTTTTAGTCAAGAAAATCACTTAACCCCTGTAATTTTTTTTTTGTCAGCAGATTATGTTGAACATTTCGGATCTAAAACTATTACACATAAAAAAAAAAAAAGCTCATCTTTTTGATGAAAACAGTGACAGATTAGCACAGACAAGATTTTACTAAATCATATGATTTTCGTCTTGTTTTTGTTGATGGACTATAATATCCACAGATTTTAGTCCAGTTTTTATTAAGTGAAGCACATTTTCGTCTCGTCTTCATTAGTCGACGAAAATGCATACTGATTTAGTTCCAGTTATTGTATATTAATGAGGGTTTTAGTCTCGTCTAGTTTTAGTCCAGTGAAAAATGTGTGTTGACAAAATTATTTTTACTTAGTTTTTGTTGACCGCGACCCTTGTGAGGAATAAGCGGTCAAGAAAATGGATGGATGGATGGATGGATAGTTTTTGTTAATGAAATTAACACTAGGTTGCAACTATGTTGACTAGGATGCAACCTACCAAAATAAAAGCATTCAAAGCTCTCAAAACTCTCACTCAATGAATAATTTATGCAAAATGTCATTTACAATTGCTGACTGAAATGAATTGAAAATACATGAATACACATATTTTGACTTACACATTTTGAGGGGGGGGGTGGCTGAACTTTTAAAAACATAGCCAATATTACTTCTTCAAACACATACACACGGACAGAAAATATTTTTGACAAGTAACATCATAGATCACACTCCCCAGTGCTGAAAGCACATTTCCGCGAAAGCCAAGGAAAGACGATACTTCGCCGAGATCTTATCCCATTCTTGACTGACGGATGTAGAACTCCACACTCTCCAAATGTGTCAAGGTTAGCACGTGAAGGTGACCGGAACGTCAAAGAAAAGTTCACACGTTTGGAAAATGAAGACAAATGATTTTTTGGCAGCATTGATTAATGACACGTTCCTGGCAACGATGCTGCGAGGACTCATTTTTTAACGTGATTACTGCGAGGTCAGAGTAATTGCTGGACTAGATATGTCAGAAAGTACAGTGAATCATATCGCAGCTGGAGTGAACCCGCTGCCGCCACCGCTGCGGGGCCATTGTTTGCATTATTTACATAATTATTTGAATGATTATTTACATGTGCGGCACATTCCTGGGATGAGCTTTAAAAAAAACTAAACGCTGCGTTCCTGTGGAAAACTCAGTGACGGCCCAGCCAAGAATACGCCGATGTGTTTTATTGACGTCCAAATATGGTCATAAAGGCATCATCCCGCCCTGAGCCGCTGTCGTCTGTCACGCCGCTGACGGCTGGAGAAACACTTTAAATAACAGAAATAACGTGTCCTCTCTTTCAACTCTTTCAAACGTAATAAGGCTTCCAGCAGGTTGAAGGAAGTCACATTGAACATCGTTTCAAAGGGACATATTGTGTTATGGACAATTGCTTGTATATACACATGCAGTGTTTGGCTGTCTCAAGTGTGACATCATTGTGATTTCAATGTCTTGATCATTTCAATGATAGAACCCACACACACACACACACACACACACACACACACACAAATTTCTCCATCTATGACTTGGTTACTGCCTGGGTCAACTTCAAATTGCACGGTCGTTGGGCTAAAGTCTTGTACCTAAAGTGAGTCATGTCCTAATTGAAGTGATTCACCAAAGAACTGGAGTTAATAGTATCGTAATTGGAGTGAATCGTATTGAAACTGAAGCAAACTGTCGTAATTCAAGCGAATCATTTGGTAATTGGTGTGAATCCTATAACTGGAGTGAATCGTGTCAGAATTTAAGTCAATCATACGGGAACTGGAACCAAGTAAATCGTAAGTAGTAAGTGAATCGTGTCATAACTGGAGTGAATCGTTCTTAACTCAGCCATTTTTCACTGACGCAATCCAGTTACGCTAAGCTTCACTCCAGTTGAAATAAGATTCACTCCAATGCCAAAGAAATTCACTTCAATTCTGATTATTCCTATCATAATTGGGGTGACTCATATCGTAATTGAAGTGAATCGGATTTAGTGAATTAGAGTTAATTGTATCATTGTTAGTGACTCATATTGAAATCGGAGTGAATCGCCTTGTTCAGTCAAACCTCGGTTTTCGAACATAATCCGTTCCAGAAGGCTGTTCTAAAAGCGATTTGTTCAAAATACGAAACAATTTTCCCCATTATAATTAATGTAAATAATTTTAATCCGCTCCAAGTCTAAAAAAAAAAACTTTTTCCAAGTTTTTTTTTTTTTTTTTTTTTACTATTTTACACCATAAACTGCACTGTATACTGTTTACCATAAATAGAAAAGGGTAGAAATAGACACTGTTTTATTTAGATATCCTATCTAAAATGATGAAAAAAAAAAAAAAATGCAAACATTTCTTTTTTAAATTCGATAGTTCTGTGCACTACTTTCCTCTTTTCTTCACCAACTTTACCACTTGCACTTGCTTTCTTTGGACCCATAATTAGGGGCTAATACACGATGCAAAACTAAAAAAAAGATTTGCGTAAATAACAATGAACAGGTCTGCTCCAAACGAACTTTGAACACGAATGTGCTACGGAGGAAGCATCCTGGGCATTCGAGGTAGCTCGGCTCCCGAGTGAGTCGCGTTCAGGTACGCTCGGCTTTTTTCAGTTTGGTTGAGAGCTGAATTTTTGGACGAGTTCTGAGACATAAAATTCTCGAATTTTCTGGTTGAAAACCGATTTGGTTGAGAACAGAAGCGTTCGAAAACCGAGGTTTGACTGAATGGTATCCTACTGCTCTGCTCATGATAATTACGGTAAAACAACAAATGTTCCGTGTGGGAACTCAACATGTAACGTTATCCAGCTTAAGCCGCGTTGCTGAGATTCACAGCGTTTCATTTCATGTAGATCAACCGGTCGCTCACTCCCACTTGATCCGGTGGCACTTGAAGACCTTACTCGTATAAAAAGAGCATTAGCTTGTAACCCTGTAGAAAATCACGGGGGTGTTGGGCCAGATCAATATCGCAGGAATGTGAACTACGCACGCTCTTTCTTGAGTTCTTACTAAAGCCAAATAATATCAATAATCATATCTTGGCCACCAGAAGACTTTTATAACATCTTTCCTTCTCATGTTGTGAAATCTGTTTGTTACAACTTAACACGCTTGATGGTAAAACTACAGTTGTGGCTTCCAGGGGGGTTCTTCCAAGAAGACCTCCTCTGAGTAATTTTGTCCAAGTGCTACCACATTAAGACCTTGTATATGAGGACACTAAATTGTGAAATTGTGGTTTTTCGCAATTGTGTCAGTGGAGCATGGCAGTAAAGTTTGATGACTTGCCGGGAATCATAAAACTATTAAGCAAAACCACTGTTGCTTTTTTATTTTTTAATTTTTTATTTTTTTGGTAAATTAAGCCCACGAGGCCAGTTTGACTGAACAACATGAAACTAGGTAGGTATGCCTATCATGAGTAGAGCCACAAAAAATTTGAATGAACCCATGCCTGAAAAGATACTTAAAGTCAGCCATTTTGGTTTGAAGCAGACATTTTAGCTCAGAATTTTAATAGTAATAAAATTATTTTGAAAATTCAGCCTTTGAAGTCAATTTTATTTTTTTTCCCCCCACAAATTTGGTAGTCAAAATTTTTGGCCAAAATTCTAATAATAATATTTAATGAATCAGATTGTTTTAAAAATTCAGCCCCTGAAGTCAGTCTTATACATACGCCAGCATCCCACTGAAGGACTAATGTTTGCGAGTGTTAAGCGAAGGTAGCGAACGTGCACTCCCGTCAGGGTTCGTTCAAGGTTTGCAAATATTCGGCAAACGTTTGTTGAACATTCGAGTAAATTTTGAATAGTTTTTCATAGTTTGTCGCAAGGAAAGCGAAGAAAAAAAAAAAACACATCAAAACTGTTTACAGAACATTTAGGAAACGTTGCGAACTTGAATGAACCCTGACGTGAAATCAACATTCGCTAGCGTCACAAACGTTCGTGGAGTTTAACAACGTGAAATTTTTGGTATGCCTGACTATCATAAGTAAACTCACAAAAAAAAAAAGTCAGAAGAAGCATGCCTGAAACAATACATGAAGTCAGCCATTTTGATTGGAAGCAGAACTTTTAGGACAAAATTCCAATAGTAGTATTGATTTGGATCCTTTCAACAACTCAGCTCACAAAGCTACGTTTTACCGGTACGTAGCATGCAACATGAAATTTGGTTGGCCTGCCGATCAAAAGTAGACCCACAAAAAAGTTACTGTAGACACAGGAAGTCAGCCATTTTGATTTGAAGCAGATCTTTTAGGCCAAAATTCTAATAGTAGTATTGATTTGGCTCCTTTCAAAAATAAATTCAGCCCACAAAGCTACTTTTACCAGTACGTAGCGTGCAACATGAAATTGGTTGGCCTGCCTATCAAGAGTAGACCCACAAAAACGTTACTGTGGACACAGGAAGTCAGCTATTTTTCTTTGATGCAGACATTTGAGGCTGCCAATAAACAAACATTCCGCCCGAGGCCGCTTTCATTTATCTACATGATGTTTGGTAGGCATGCCTACCAGAAGTAGATCCATGAAAAAAACAAATAAATTAAAAAACCCTCTCAGAAAGCCATGCCTGAAAAGACACAGGAAGTCCGCCATTTTGCTTCGACGTTGTTTTGGCATCGTTGTAACAAGAAAGATGACATAATGCGGAGATGATGGTGAGAAGTAAGGTGGCGGGTCAAACGCTCCCCCTTGGGGATGGCTTTGCTGTTTGAGCCGAGGCCTTCAGATTTCATTACGAGCCTCTTGCTGTTTGTTTGTGTGTGTGCGCACCCGGGCTTTTACTGCTGCCAAGCAGGGTCTGCCCAGCCAACTATGGCGAGGTCCTCCGGGGGACACGGCGTTTACGTAACGCCAGGAAGAAGAAGAGAGCGGGAAGATGAGTGTACTTTGTCACTGGTGGCTATCTTGACTTGAGCCTGCGATTGTTTAACTCAGGGAAATATGATGATAGCGACACTGGTTGACCAGATATAATTGTAATTGGGCACAAAATGGCTGTAATTGCCTCAAAAAAAGTTTGAGTGAAATATTTGTCGTAATGGGAATGTAATATTATGTCATGAAAACACTATAGTTGCTTATAAAAATGTGATGATTGGTGTTTTGGTTGATTTTTAGTTTTGTCCCACTTTATCTGTGTCCCTTTTCTCTTCTCTGTCTCGTCAGCCCGGTTCATTGTGTCTTCCGGTCAGCTCCCTCAGCCTCTCGTGTCTTACGCAGTTGTTCCTCGTCTCGTCAGTTTGCTCGTATTTAGTTTTCTGGTTTCTGTCTTTGTCAGTTTATTGTTTGTCTTTGCTGCATCGGTTCCAGTTGCTGAGTCACGTCTTTCCAGAGTCTTGCATTGTTTCCTTTTGTAGTAATAAAGATGACTTGCCTTGAATTTAACCCCACATTTATTTCTTTTTTTAATTTTTATTTTAAGCCTGTTTTTTTAATGTTAATTTTTAGTTTAGTTTTGATTTTGATTTTTTTTAAAAGCCCATGACGCAGGATTCTGAGTTTTTGCACATTTGCGACCCCTCTGGCGAAACGCGGAATGGACGTCAGCAACGCGCACGGTCAGTATCATGAGCATGACGTCATGCTCAGAGCAAAAGTTAAAGTTTTCGGCCCGACCGCGCCAACATTATTTCACTTTACAGGAAAATGGGGGCAACAGTCATTGTGCCACAGTAGTGCTTCCTGTCCATTGAGGTCCCGCAATTTTGTGAATTTTTTGTAGTCTGTCATGTATTTTGGGTGTAATTCCACTGTCTGCTACTAGAGGGCAGCACACATTAGCTTGACAATGGAATTTTAAAAGAAAAGTTAAAAAAAAAAATCAGCTCAATTTACTTTTCTGTGGGAGATAATTAAATGTCTCCTCTTTAATCCTGCTTTTTATGTCTCCAGAAAGCAACAGCTGTATGTTCATTTTACAATGTCCATCTTTGGGCATGATTATTGATGCATGTTGTCAGCTGAGTTAGTTTGGAAAAGTCAAGATTGTTTGTTGTAAATGCATAGCGGTAACATCGTACAATAGTTTTGTCTTTCCCATTGCTCTTACGCTCAATGATTTAAAATGTGTTTAAATGATTTCAAAACTGTTTTTAAAGAACTTAATTGATTAAGTGACATAAATAAATGCTATAAAAACATGCCTAGGGAGTATTTATATAGGGTATTTCTACATCATGGATTTTGCTTATTACATGGTTGCTCTGGAACATAAACCTGAAGGGGGATTACTGTATTGTACAGTGAGTGTAGTGACGTTATAATTTTGTGCCTTATAAGGCATAAAATGGGTTTGTTTGGTGTTTTTTTTTTTTCTTCAGTGGCCTAGTTTCCTGTGTCAATGTCAATGTGCTACTTTTTTTTTTGTTTGTTAAAAATGGGCTACATTAAACCACAAAAGCATAATAATACAAGTGGCCAGGAATAAGGTTGCACTAAGTTGTCGGTGTTCCATTGCTTTTGTTTGTCTTTTAAGGCCACGCCTCTTCAGCCAATCACAGACTCGCTGCCTTTGCGGCAGTGACTGCATGATGATGGTTTTCCTCTGCGGTGATGCTGATTAGTGGCTGGGGAGATTTATGTAGCTATTTATATAGATTCTTATATAAATATGGACTCACACACACGCACATGGACATTTACATTGCGGTAAAGAAAAAGCTACATCAAATGTAAGAAAGGGCTGGAAAGTTGACAGCGTGCCGCAAATGTTTCTGGAAAGCAAAAATAATGACAACCAACGGGTTTGTTACGTAAAGCCTACTTGTTGCTCATTTTAACTGAACATATTGTACGCGTTTGACATGGTAGTGAAGATTATTTTGATGGCAATTCCTGGTTTAACAGCAAAGATAATGTCAAAAACAGACAAAAACATCAAAGATGAATTTGAATATTCAATGAGCCCAACACACTTTTGTTCCGCCATTGGCAAATAACTTCTAGTTACTGTACAATTTTGGAAACATCAAAGACAATTTAGCATCTTCAATAAAACTAACTTGTGCTTTTCATAAAGTCGACTTGAGTCGATAAACCTCAAACAAATTACGAATCGTCATTTAAACTTTAATGTCTTCGTGGAGCCTAATACACCTTTTTTGTGAACATCAAATACAATTTCAAGTTATGTTTGTATAAGCATCAGAAGCAATTTCAAGGCTTTGATATACCTGACACATTTTTTTGGGCTACATCAAAAACAATTTTGAATGCTGAGTGGAACCAATAAAGTGCACTTTTCGTAAACAAAGACAACAAAATCTTTGATCGCTGACATACGTGTTATATCATTATCTAATTAGACTCAATTAAACTTTTTCGAAATTAGTATTTCTAAAAGTGTACATTAGGCCACAGAAACATATCTAGCTGTAAAAAGTGATATTTGTTCATTACAATGCCACTTTAATAGATTCTAGTTAGCACATTTCCTCATTTTGAGCGTTTTGAAGAGCAGAGAACCTCTACCTTCATACTGTGGAGGATATGGAATGTTGGTGTCTGCAGGCATTTAAATTCATAATCTATCATCACAAAAATCGTGGTTACCACAAACCTGACAATAAATATGAAAAAGAAAAAAAAAAAAGATGACCGTGCAGCTTTAGGTGCTTTTGTTGTGCATTCGAGTTCAGAAGTGGTTCCAGCCTGATAAATCCCACCCGGTGGGAATTGTGCGGTCCCGTGCTGGAACGTCGGACAGAGGATTGAGGTTTTTGGATTTGGCACCGCGCCCTTGCTTGCAAGCCTGACTTTGAACAGCAGCTGTGTGGAGGGACGCCTTGAATGGAAAGCTCATGCATTTTCGAGACGTCACGATTGTTTTTGTCGCCACTTGAGGATGGCCTGCGTTGGGTTTAACACAACGCGACAAAACCGGGAATGGCAAAGAAGTGTTAGCCGGATTGTTTTGTTGTGGTATTGGAATCACAAAGAAAAGAAAAGGGGTCAAGTCTGACACAGCCGCGTGGCATGTTTAGCCTGGGAATGAGTGTCTTCTCGTAAAATGTTGCTCACCTCGCACGTCCCACGCAATTTCAAGCCAACTACAAAGTGTCTTTACACAGCATAAGCCAGAGAATGCACCTTGACAACTACTTGTGGTATTTCCTCTACTACTGCAATCTAAGCAGGAAAAGTTGCACTTAGTCACAACTACATGTATCAATAACCAGATGTTAAAAAACAACATGTTCAGTGTTTGAGTAGATAGTCAATACAGTTTTGTCGTCACTATTCCAGCTTGCAAGCTTTTACAAAGTTGTTAAATTGCTTCCTGAACATTACCTAAATACCTCAAAATACTCCTTTAAAGTTCCATACATACTGAAATACTCTATAATAGTTACAAAAATACTCCCTAAAAGTTGCTTGTATATTACCAATTCTGTGAAAATACATCATAAAGGTTTAGTCTACCAAAATATTACCTTAAATAATCCTATTACTTAAATACAACCTAACCATCACTTAAATAATCCAAAATTTGTTCAATGCTCCCTAAAAGTTACAAAAATCATCAACTTATATACCTCCTAGAATAGATATCTACCAAAATACTCCAAAAATGTGAAGAATACTCTCAAATACTCCCCAAAAGTGATTTTAATAGTCCTACATGTATTGAACTACTCCAAAAAAGGTACTCACAAAAAAAAAAAAAGTTATCTAAGTCTAGTGGAATACTCCAAATACTCTAACGAAATCCTCCCTAAATACGGTAATCTGGCATCTGCCTAAATACTCTCTAAAAGTTACCTATAGTCCTATATTTACATAAATGCAAATGTTACTGAATTTCTCCTCAAACAAATAAGTACAGTAGATCAGGAACTCACAACCAATTAAACGGCCAGTCAATATAATCGGTTTCTATTAGCCCTCTTCTAATCTGATGATTTTTTTCATTCACCCTCACCATATTAACACATTACAACATAAGGCAAAAACAATTGCATTCATTTTTTTTTTAAACTGTAAAAAGATGTACGATGTACTCCCTAAGAGCTTCCTAAAACGACTAAAATTCTCCCTAAAAATTGCCTAAATCTTACCTAAAAAACTCATCATCTCATTTACATAAATCTACTGAAAGGTTATCTAGATTTCCAAAACTCCTATTTAACCTAGTTTAAAATACTCACTGCAAGTTATCTAAATACTCCAAAATTTACTGAAATATTCCCAAAAGTCCACCTTGCAGCATAGGCGTCAGTTTATTTAAGCCTCTCCCCCTACAGACAGACGAGGATGAACAACGACGTGCAGCTGAAGCACATCCCTGCAGCGTGAGCTCATCCACAAGCACGCGACACTCATTCGCTCACCTCGGCGCCCCTGCCGGGTGGGGCTTGTTTTGATTCCTGATAGGATCTCCGCTAAGCTGAGATGAGGGGAGGAAAGAGAGACCCTGGAGGTTGAGCACCTGTCTCTCAATGTGCTCACATGTAAACATTGAGTAGGGCTTAGCTACATTACAACTACCTCACACATCTTGGATCCAGGTGTGGTCAATATACTCCCTATTGAGTGCTCCTAAATTGACTAAATTACTCCCTAAATGTTGCCTGAATACGGTACTATGAAATCTAGTGAACACACCCCAAACATTACTAAAATACACCAAGGGATGGAAAAGCTACAAAAGCTATAAAACAGCTACAAAAATAGGTCGACGCAAATGCCCCGAGGCTTCGCCGGCACTATGTTACGTCATCCAGGCGAATATTTTCTCTCTACGAAAAACCCTGATAAGTTTAAAAAAAAATAAAAAATTTGACTAAAGTTGCACTTGAAATTTCCTGGGACCATGCCAGCCGCCAGTCGTCCCTGAACACGTGAGTTTAGTGGGGAAGTGAGGCATACTGGGAGTAAATGCAGTGTTGACGGAACTTTGGCGGCTTTAGGTCTCAGCCAAAAATCTGTGGCGGCGGTTTTGTGGTTGACATTGGATGGAGACGGAATGGGGGTCTGCATTTTCTAAGAAATAGGGACGGACACACTTGCGCTGCTAGAAATAAAATAAAATTGCACATTTGGACCGCTTTGCCATGGATTTAGGAAATTTTGGAGGATCGATTTATGGGTGTACATCGAAGGGACGTGTCTAAGTTTAGTTCTAGTGTCATTACAGGGCTAAAAGAAGGCAGTGCTAGTGCAGGTGGTACTTTACAGAAGTCCAGGAATCCTTGGGGTGGGGTTTACAGCTCTGGAGTGAAAACATCACAACACAACTGCTTCACCACTACGGGCCGATACAGAGTCCGCATCACTATATTTATGTTTGTATGTTTGAGTATTTATGTTGATTTTGGAGAATTTAGGTAACTTAAGAAGTATTTCAAGATATTCAGTATTATTGACATGTAAATTTCAAGTAGTATGGCAAACTATTACCCACTACTATGTGTATATTATGAAAAAAAAAAAAAAGCTCTATGATAATTGCTAAATGTTTTACAAAGGTTGTGCCGTGCCCGAGACTGGCATGTTTCGCCGCCATCTTTCTGATACGGATACCCGAAGGAGAAGAACTTAGCAAACGTAGTTAGCCTGTGATGCTTGCAGCTATAGTGTCTGACCCAAAGGGTCAACTGCCGCTTACCATCCACAGCTGGGACCTGCAGGTGGTTGAGTACCGTGATTTGGGCCCCCGCCGCTCTGCTTTGCTCTTGCTAGATTTTGCTAGCTTCTCTCGCTAGCCACTCTTGTTAGCTGCTCCAGCCAGTTCTTGCTTGCCACTCTAGTGAGTTCTTGCTCGACCCACTTGCCCGCCGCTTACGCTAGCAAAGGCTTGTAAAGGCATCATAGTCAAGTCGTGCATGCTTCAAAATTGTTGCATTCTACAAGTATTAGTTTGTCACATCATGGCACTAAATCCTACACACAGTTCTTTAAGATTACGTATTCAGCTAACTTAGGGAGAATATAACTTTTGAGAGTATTTCAGGAGATTTAGGAGTAATTTTTGGTAACTTTTAAATAGTAATTCAATAGATTTACGATGTATTTATTTACCAATTTATTTATTTTTTATTTAGGTAGATTTAGATGTGTACTGGTAACTTATGTAGTGTTTTAGAAGATTTAGGAGTATTTATGTAACTTTTCGATTTAGGCATATTTCCGTAACTTAGGTAGTATTTTGGTTTTGGTTAATTTCTGTGTTTTTATGCAAGTCGACCTTGGTAGGAATAAGACCCGTCAACAGCAAAAATCTGCAATTAAGTGACGCTCATTGGGAAAAAAAAAATCCTTCAAAAAACGCTGATAAACATTCAATAGACATTTTCCACAAGAAATGGGGGAAAATGGGGGCAAAAATCTTGGCAAAAAATATAATAATGAAAAAAACTTGTTTTTTTTCAAATCTCAAAAAACCCTTCAGAAAACGGTGATAAACACTGAATTTTAATATGCATTTTACACACAAAAAAATTGGGGGAGGACAGTGTGTAGAAAAATCTCAGACAAAAATAAAATATTGAGGGTTTTGTTTTTGTTTTTTCAATCCGTGAATATGGGAATCCACAAGTGCCTGACCACAAATATGCGGGGTTGACACTAAGTTTAAACTGATGGTCCCCCATCCCCCCAACCCAAACCCTTTTCCCCATCCAATTGTATGCACATGTGCAACTCATCCATCTCCACATCTACGTGATGGCAGGCGGAAAACATTGCGGAAAACAATGTGTTACCGAAGTGTCGGGAGAAAAGGATGACATCAGCGAGTGCACGTGCGCATTTGTCTGATCCGTCACACCCCGCTAGCGGGCCTCTGGCCAGAAGCATTATGAGCTTGTCATCCCTGACGAAGGAACATTGCGACACCCACTTTGATTTGTTTGAGGAGTGAGCGAAAAGCAGCCCAAACTGAATCGCTGTGTAAATACACGAGTAAAGTGAGGCTAATTCTACAGATATGCTGGCGTGATGTAGGTCAATGAGTAATGTAAACACTCGACGGTTGCCAGCAACCCATCACGTGCCAGCTAATCAGCTCGTTCCAAGCCCAAAATAACAATAAAACCTCTGACTGTAATTCACTTGCACATACCATTTTTTTTTTTTTAATCATAGTCCAAAGTCTACGTGAATTCCTCTTCCACCCTCCATTGTTTGAATTTGTCATGCACGAGTGAGCGATTGTTGTACAATTGAGGAATTTGACACACAAAAGGTGGTTGACTTTGGCTTAAAGCCCTTGTTGATAACCAACAGTGCCAAGTGTTGAAAGTGCAATGCACCCCATCAATTTGAAAAGGATACAAGCTCAAGTACAAAAACACACAGGGTTTATTCCAAGGCAAATCTTTGTAAGCTGTGCTGAATATGCTACAGATATTACAGGAGGAGTTTACGATTTTTTTTAAATGTAACTTTTAGGGAGCATTTCAGGACATTTAATATAAATTAAAATGTGACTTGACTTAAGTTTAAGAGTACTTTTTAGAGAGTATTTTGGTAGATTTGGGAATGTTCAGCGAAGATTTGAGTATTGGAGAATTTCTGTAACTTTTACGAAGTATTATAGTAGCTCTATGTAACTCAGTAGATTTAGTAATATTTATTTAGCTTTTAGGGAGCATTTCGTTGTCTTTGGTAGAATTTATGCAACTTATGGGAACATTTTATTATATTTTTTTGAAAATTTAGGTAACTCGTATTTGCAGTTATTTAGGCATATTTTGTTACAGTTTAGGTATTGTTATGTTATGATTTACATGTGTTCTAGCTAACACTGAGCGTAAGCTAGCAACATTGAAAACGCTGTCAGAGTTTGAAGCACCTTGGAGCATTTCATTATCTTTGGTAGTATGTATGCAACTTATGGGAACATGTCATTATATATTTATGAAAATGTAGGTACCATTTGGGGAGAATTTGCATTTATTTAGGCGTATTTTGTTACAGTTGAGGTAGTGTTGTGATTTACATGTGTTCTAGCTAACACTGAGCGCAAGCTAACAACATTGAAAACACTGTCAGAGTTTGAAGCACCTGTCAGCTTTTCAAGAAGTTTTTTTTTTTTTTTTGTAATTCAAAGTATCTGCATGTTTTAGTTCGATCTTTCAAATGTCACACGTTCTGTCTTCGTTTGTTGATATTGCAACCAGGAACAAGTTCTCGCGTCATGCTTGTGACTGTGACCTGACAGTGATCACGTAGACTCCAGCGTCTGTAAACTCCGTTGCGGGTGTTGATATCTTCATGCCTCGGATACAACCCCCCAACCCCACCAATCCCACTGACTCAAGAACACACATACACACCTGTACATTAACAATATCACTATTTTTAAATCCTGAAATTGTTGTCCATTTTTATCTTATTTCTTTGATATGTGTCCAGCGCTTTAGTTAACTGTGTTTTTTTTTTTTTTTAAGTGCTTCATAAATAAAATTGGATTGGATTGGATTTCCTCCGGCTCAGGCATATTTAAAAGAGTGTTAGCCCTTTTGTCACCTGCGAGACATTCTGGTGATCAAGCTGGAGAAGATGGTCATGTAGTTACAACTGCGATGAAATGAGATAAGGACGGAAGTCGAGGTGAGAAAAAGGTCTGACAGACATAGTTGGAATACCAAAGAACAATGCAAGAATCCCAGACTCATATTAGCATCTATGTTACAAAAACTGTACTGAGAATTTCCGAGAAAGACTCTTATAGTTTAGGCTAATACTCGACAATTTAATGGCCGAACGGTACCTAGTTGATTGATGACCTCTGCCAAAGACAATCTGGATTTGGATCAGCACTACGAACTAAGCTTGCTAACTAAATACCGTGGCTAAGGAGATAACAGTCAGCCAGTTAGTAAACAACCAATTAACTTGCTAAGTAGTGAGCCAAATTCGTTGGTGAAGTTATTGATCAGAAACTAAAATGACCATTATTTGAGCACAGTTAAGTTAGCACTTTCAGTTGGACTTGAACCCATCTTTTGTGGTCGTATCAAGGGCGGAACTGAGGCAGACTATAACCTCTTTTACACTTGTTGAAGATGCTCTTTTTAGTATAAGATTATTATGCAATGGTGAAACCATTTCATGTAGCATTTTTTTTTCAGCACATTGCAGAAATAGTGCCCTGTGCAGTTGCACATATCGTACATACCAGAAAGTGCCACAATGTCAGATGCTTCCGATTTTCTAAAACAGTCTTGCCAGTGGTTGCCAGTGATAGTGCCACCTGTTGATTTGGTCTGCACTTGACAGCATCCTGATGTGTTTTTAAAAATATCCTCAATGAAACAAAGTTGGTGGCTGAGCGTGACCTCAAAGTGGCTGCTTTTAAGAACACCACATGTGACAAGCACTGCAGGCTGCCAAATGTGCATGGTAACCCATATAGATCCCAGCTAATGGCTCCATTTTACGACCATTGAGTGGGAGCTACATCAATGCACACAGCTTTTAGCATTTGTACATGGAGTAATGGAGTACTGTACTCTATTGTATTGACTTGACATGGGAAAAAAATGGAGCAGCACTGCATCTGTTTGTGTCAGATGACCTGGATTTAATCGCAATATCTTTCAGGAATATATCTTCACAAAGAAGGAATTGACTTCACATTGACTTCACAGCATTCCAAATCAATCATGTTAACGCCGTTATTACATTTGGCAACAATTTGCCATCAGAAGTGAGATCTCTCGTGTGATCGTCTAGGAAGACCCGGGCAGTGACTAGTGGCCCAGCTGGTGAAGAAAATCTCTAACTTCTGATTACATGACGGACTGACACGGAATTGGGGGGAAACAAATCGACCTGACAGTTTTCTGGGGTAGTAATGTCGGAACTCCAATCATAAAGTCTTGACGTTTTTCTGGCTTTAGTGGGGGTCGCTGCTACTTACAACCTTCACGGAATGGGAAGACAAAGATGACCCCGCAATATTCTACCTTCTGAGGTAGTATTTTTTTTCCACCTGTTTTCCATATTGGTACTTTGTATAAACAGCAGTGACACCGAATAAGGGGGACAGAGTCAACCTAGTCAACAGTGGACTAGGTGAAATTAATTTTCCGTCTTCAGAGGTAGTACCATAGGCAGAGTTTTTACATTTCTAGAAGACAGCATTTTTCCACATTTTTTTTCAGGTTGCTGTTGAAACTTGAAACATCGACAAAGAGTGGGACAGCATTTTTTTCATGTTTTTCTCCGGTTTTCGGTTAAACAGCACTGAAATGTGGAACAGAATCGACCTGGCAATTTTCCGCCTTCTGAGGTACAGTTAGGCCCAAACGTATTTGGACAGTGACACAATTTTCATGATTTGGGCTCTGCATGCCATCACATTGGATTTAAATGAAAACAACTACAATGGAATTGAAGTGCAGACTTTAAGTTTTAATTCAAGAGTATGAATAGAAATATATGATTCAGCATGTAGGAATTCACCATGGAAAGGATTCTGTAATCATCCACCACTGTTGTCTTCCATGGATCTCCAGGCCTTTTTGAGTTCACAAGATCACCAGTGCATTTTGTTTTTCTCACAATGTACCAAACTGTTAATTTGGCCACTCTTATCATTTCTATTCTCTCTTTGATGTTCTTTTTTTGTCAGCCTCAGGATGGACTGTTTCACCCCTATTGAGAGCTCCTTTGACAGCATGTTGTGTGTTCACAGCAACAGCTTCCAAATGCAAACGCCACACCTGTAATCAACCCCAGACCTTTTAACTGCGTATTTGATGACCGGTTAATGAGGGAAGGACACATGTTTTTATTTTTTGTATTTTTTGCAGCCTTCTGAGTTAATTGTCCAATTACTTTTGGTCCACTGAAAAAGAGACAACTACATTTTAAAGAGCTGTAATTTCTAAAACCCTTGCTCCAATTTGGATGTCAATACTCTCAAATTAAAGCAGAGTCTCCACTTTAAATCTATATTGATTGTATGATTGTATCCTGGATATGTTTTTGTCAACAGCTAAAATAACAAAACTTGTGTCACTGTCCAAATACTTTTGGGTCTATATTACTGCCAGTGAAACAGACCGAAATCAACACAGCAATTTTCCATATCCAGATGTAGTCTCAGGGAGAAAAGCTTCCATAATCCCTTTTACACTTGTAGAAGTCGGTGTTTTCTTCCTTTTTTTTCTGAGTCTCTGTTAAGTCTAAACAGCCATGAAATTAAGGTATGATGTCGACCAGAGATTTTCCGCCCTTCAGAGGTAACTTGTTGTTTTTAAAGCCCTATTGTTAATGGTGAAGCCTACAGGTCCGATTTAGCGACATTGCGGTCGAAGGTTCCTGGCTGACATTTAACTGGAAATCCCGCTGTCACTCGGGATCAATTCATTTTTTCGACCTGTAGGGGGTTGTGTGTGCGCAGGAGGGACAGAGCGAGGCAGTGGAGTTGGGGGAGTGCTTTTTTAATAAGACCTTTGAGGTGCACACAAACAGACCGAGATGAGCCAGCAGATAGATGGATCACAACAGTGCGGCTACTCTGGGACATGAGGAGCTCGATAACGAAAAGCCGCCGCCTAATTAAGGGCATCATTAATGAACGATTAACGTGCTTCGATATGGGGGTGCACAAGGATGATGATTGGTGGGGGGAGGGGGAAAATGACCAGAGGTTGGGGAAATGACCCACATTTGGAAGATGGAGGGGGGCAAGCCTAACTGGCACCCCCTCAGAGCCCCTGTGGGCGGCCTGCTCATTGGTTCATTGCACATAGTAAACACATGTGCCACCCCCAGCCTCCATCATAGTACACATACGCACACATTATTAAAAAACAAAAAAACAAAAAAAAAAAAACAACTCCCTACCCCCCTTTCAATATGATCGTCATGCTCTGGTGAAGACTGATACCTCTGCTGGAATGCAGGAATGCTGATATGAACTATATGCACTTGATCTAGTAAATCATTCATTTGTCAACAGTTACGGCTCTCATACTACCTCCAAAGGTGGAAAATTGTAAGGTTGACATATTTGTGCAGCCCCCCCGACCCCCCACCCCAAACTCCTGATTAATTGTTGGTATCATTTTGACATACAGTGGATATAAAAAGTCTACACACCCTTGTTCAAATGAGACCAGGATGAATCAGTTCTAAAGTTCTTAGACCATTTATGTGATCTATGACCTACCTGAGTTACTGACCTATTGAGTTGCTCATATCATACTGAGTGGCCAGACCCTTCCATATGTTCCATTTCTCATTTTATGGCTATCATCACACTTCCACACTTGAAGTCATCATCAGTACCCTCAGCTGAAGTCTCACAAGATCTGCTGACTTCACGCGTAATTTGAACTCCACTGTACAGTGAACATTGTACAATGATGTTTCCAACACTTGACACCTACGGGGGCTGTCACACCTTTCACTTGGTATCAACATTCATGGGCGAGGGTGAGGGAGTGGCGTGCTGTCACCTCTAAAGTGGAAAGGGGGCTCTTGATGTGCCGCATTCTGTCCTTCCCCCACAGGGACGAACGCCACGTGAAGTTTGCCCAGACGTTTTTATTTACCTTTAATGTCTGTCCCCCCTCCCTGCTCTTCTGTGGATGTCACCGCAGATTAAACGTCGTACTTGCTTGTTGTCCTCGGGCGGAGGCAAGGATGGCAGCTGCCCTCGCCGTGGAGGAGGCTTGTGATGCTCAACTGAAAGTGGAGAACAAAGGAACCACGTGAGGACAAACAACATTAGGATGCTTACAGTACCTGACAAATGTGTAGCCCTCTTGTTCATATAAAACTCAACATACATTTAGTGTACATAAATAAGTGAAGAACTGACAGCTAAATAGACTGTATATATTTTTTCTTTTAAGAAAAGCTTATTCAATACAAAAAAATGCATTTTATTTTACATGTAAATTTTACATGTAAAAATGCATTTTATTTTTAAAAATATTTTTGTCTTTTAGTTCTTTTAAAGTCCTTTTGTAGTCCTTTTATTTGTGAAATATAAAAACATATAACAAAGAAAATAGAATACAATGAAACAATGTATGTATTTTTCCAGCATTAAAACAAATCTTTCATTTTTATTATGTTAACATCAATCTTTATTCTTTTCAAATACTTTGTTAAATGTGCTTTTATCGCTGTGGGATTAAGAAGTATTTAAAAATGTATTAAAAAAACAAAACAAAGTAACCGTACTTAGGTCTTTAGCGCCTCATAGTGGTGTAGAATAAAAGTGCTCAATGATGGGCAATTCCATTGTTGATTGTTTTTATTCGAATTAATCCACCAAAAAAAAAGATTCTGAATTAAGTGATTATAATTTTGAATCGTTTCATGAAGTTGTGTGATGGATTAACCAATAGTTTGCTCAAGTTCAGATAGCTGCTTAAAGGGAAGTGGGCAATTAATATTTAGTACAAGAACATGATGTTTGAAAAGTAGACACTAGATTGAACATGAAATTTGTATTATATAAAATATCAATCAAACAAGATACTATTTTGATATCCCTATACAATTCGATAAGAGATGAGAGGAGCATACAAAATTGCGGCGACAACATGAAAGTATATATTTGTACCCTATTTATTTAATACAGTAAATACTTTGGTTAACATCATCACTAAAATATTAGAGAAATTCCCCAACAACCTTGACAAAGTGTTATATCTTCAATGTTTAATCAAACTAGAGGTTGGAAAACTTTTTTTTTTGGCATATTTTTTTTATGTATATAAGAAATCCTGAATAAAATATATGAATTTACTAGAAAAATGTTTTGTTCTTATTAGACTAATCTTTTTTTTTTTTTTAAATACTTTTCTGAGAGGGTTTCATTTCATGCAGGTTTTTAAAAACAAAGCACGTTTCTTATTCATTTATTTGTTCTATGGCGCCTCTTAGTGGTCTAATATGAAAGTGTCTAAACTCCAGGATGAGATTTAATTCATTGTCAGTTTCTTTTTTTAATTTGGATTTATGTATACTGTAACCAATTCCCCAAATAAAATTGCGACATACTGGACAGATTATTTTTATATTTATACACTATTATTTATTTATTTTTAATGGAGATTTTCATATGCAGGTTCGTCGCGGCGGTCATGCTGATTGAGTCACGTGATGTGGTATGCTGCACAGTTGTTCGTCACCGTCTGGAGCGAATAAAAAAAATCGCGGTCTTCTTGGTCGCCATTACAAAACTACCAAAAAAGTATAAAATGGAACAACGCAGCGCAACCATTTGCTACTTCTGTGGGAATTACTACACTCTGCAAGGTATATTTTTCGACTTGTGAAAGTATTGTTACCATAAAACCGTAGTTACTACGAGTAAAAGTGTTAGCGAACTACAAACAACTGGTGCGGCTAGCTACAACGTAAGGTAACGTCTGGGTGCCGAAATTTGATTAAAAGTAAACTTAACGTGTGTTAGTTTCATAGTTTGTCATTTGTTAGCGTTTGAAGGTAGTTTAATATGTAAGTGAACGCAGTTTAGTTGGGTTTTATGACGGTCATACGACAGGAAATGTTTTGCTTCCACCATTTTCAGTTCTCTTCGAATTGGCATTTGCGGACGACGTCAGCCGGACAAGGCCTCAAAATTTATATCAAGTTTAGTTTTTTCGGATGGACAAATAAAATACAGAATGGGAGGTCTTTTTTTATTTTATTTTTTATTATTATTATTTTTTTTACACTAGAGAAATCTGAACAAGTACTGTTGGTATGCTGAAATCAGAGGATTTGGACAATTATTTAAAAAAAATGGCTAAGAACAATTACTCGATTATTAAAATAGTTGTCCATTAATTTGATTGCCTGTCGATAATCGATTAATTTTGACAGCTCTAATTGATGCACCCCTAGCGCGAACAAAATCAAATCATTCATATTGAGATAAGCATCAAATCGTCTTTTAGTGAGGAGATATAGCTCTGACAGAAATGTCATTTTTAAAGTACTGACAAATTCATACATATGTACGTGAAATGAAGAAACTCATTGCATCGTACCATTTTGAAATGAGCCGTACTTTATTAATTGAATTGTAATCATCCTACTGAATCCAAAAGTCCTTGAATCGTATCACGCTCAATAAAAGTATTGAATCATCTTTAATTGGAGAGCTGCACACTAGGGCTGGGCAATTAATCGAAAGTTAATCATGATTTTGCCTTTGCACGACCTTAAAAACAATATAATTGAAGAAATGCTTACTATGCCGCAGCGCGTTAGCAAGTTCCTGTTTCTTGCGCAGAGAGCATGTAATTATTACTTCTTACACAATCCCCCAGCCCTAATCCACACCTCACGTTTCTGGGTTGCAATCAGACAAAACGGATTTTATTTCTCCCACTCAGAGAATGAAGCTGAGGACAATCTGCCTCGTACGCTTGCATGCAGTCACATCTTCTGCACATCCTGCCTGCAGTCCCTGGAATGTGACAACGTGGTCAAGTGTCCCGAGTGTGAGGTGAAATGACACTGAAGCAGCCTTGCAAGTGTTTGTATAGTACATGTTGCCTGTGCTTGTTGTGAACGAAGGTCCCTCTTGCACAGGTGGAGTCGGTCCTACCTGAAGAGGGTTTGTTTGGGCTGCCGGAGGACAACCGCATCATTGGCCTCATCTACACCACTAAAATGAACAAGAAGAAAAGGTAGGGCTGGGCGATCAATCAGTTTTATCACTTAACTTGAATTTATTTATTTAATTTGGCAGAACATGCTTCTGTGTCTCTTAGGAACAGTCGCAGGAAAGTCAAATCGTTAATCTCTGAAATCACTGGAAACCCCGAGGATGCCAAGCAGGTATGTATGCATTCAACTTCACAGCTGTCTGCCCCCCCAATACACTTCTCTAAAGTTATACCATGGCACGCGTCAGTCACATTTCATACAAACAGAACCTCCAAAGACTTCCTCGTCTGCTGTCAAAACTAATTTTCCTATAGAAAATACAGGCACATCTTGACTCATTCACTGCCACTGACAAGTATACAGTGATACCTCGGCTCACGAACTTAATTGGTTCCCAGAGAGTGTGTGTAAGCCGAAAAGTTCTTCTTCCGAACATTTATTTCCCATAAGAAACCATTAAAATGAGAATAATCCGTTCCCAGGTCCCTATAAAACATAATTTTCTACTAAATAAGCCTTAAAACTACACAAAAATATACCTTATTTTAGGTATAATAAATGTGCTATTGTATTGTAATTAAAGAAATAAATTGTACTGTATAATAAAGTCGTTTTATTTTACTTTGTGATGGTAGTTCTTAAGGATAGTAGCAATGGTAGACTTACTTCATTCGCGAGCGTTTCACCGCGTAGTGTTTATGGAACGGTTGTCGCTCATTCGCACTTTCGTGCTCACCGGAGCGGAGGAGGTGTGTCCCTTGGTGACAAGGAAGTGGAGCACTTTAGCGAGTCAACAAAAAGTGAGCACCGCCAACGACTTTCACCTCTTTCCTGGGACTAAACAGCCGTGGCACGATTTTCTCCTTTTTTGAGGTACGTGATGGCACTTTTGCTTTTTTTAGTGGCGCGAACTCCATTGACTACAATGCAAACGCGCCGCCGAATCGCCGTCCCTCGCTGGTAAGCATTAGGCTTAACACTAGCCTGTGGTGGGGTCTTTTTCGGTCCCATAATAGCAAAAGTACACTCAAAATGTCTATCAAACACAAACCGCGTCTGCAACATACAGTAATAAAAGAATGGTCATAATATAACATTATCTTATGTTCCAATGCACATTAAATTGTGTTCCTTCTGTTATGTGGCCACTTGAGGGCAGTATGACACACACTAAAGAAGAGTTTGACAACAGTAAGCTGCAATAATATTAATCACTTTTCACACAAGATAACAATACACTGTATGCCTGTGACTTTTGTTGTATTGTCCTTCTACATTGGCTTCACAGTACACCAAAAATCATGTGTTTATTAAATGTTTTCCTTAGCCGGAAGACCCCGAGGAAATCAAGAGGGCTGTCGACGAGGCGTTGGCCGCTGCTGAGGAACATTTGGCCAGGCTGGAGCACTTAGACCAGGTAGAATACATGCACTTACTTATCCACAATACTGTAGACTTGTGTGGAAGTGCTTAATATATTTGTTTGTTTGTTTTGTTTTAAATATGTGCAGAATTTAACTACAGGCCTGGTAGAGCAAGTGAAACGAGAGCAGGCCCGACTGGAGATGGAGATCTCCCAAGCCGCTGACAAGGCGATGCATGACGTCGTGAAGTGGTATGACTAGGGCTGAGCAATTTGACCTTGAAAACAAATCTCCAATATCGTCCACAAAAATCCAAATTAAATCAATTTTCCCCTGTAGCTTATGAAAGAGCAAGTCACAATGAAGTTTTTCCTATTTGGTTGTTTCCCGTTTGGGATTTGTTTTATTTTTCCTGATACCAAACAAGCTTTTAAACTGTTTTTCCTACATAGCACTTCACGTTTCCACCATTTTGTTATGAAGAGTTATACAGTGAAGGCAAGGTGACCTCTGTAGAATATTTGCCGCTCGGGTGCTATTTCTCAAAAATCAAAAGCTTGCTTTCTTGTCAGCCACATATTTGATCACCCTTTGTTGAAAAAATAATCACTATGGTAGTCAGGAAAGTCACTAATTTAGCAATACTAACTTAGCTTTTCTGAACTAGCTTCTCTCTGTTGGCAGCCATGTTGTTAGTGTCAGCCCAGCTCTATATGTGTATGTCTTGCTCCCTGGAAGGTGTTGAGTTGTTGTTTTGTGTGTGCAAAAGGCGAGACGTACAACTTGGTCAGCTCAGCAGACTGGGTGATCACTTCTCAAGCACTCACACCGAAGTGTGCAAAGTCAAGACGATGATGGCCAAGCTGGAGAATGCCGTGCAGAAAGCCAAGAAGTTGCAATGCGTACCCTTCCTGAAGCAGTGCAGCAACTGGGACCAGGTGTGTTATGTTAAATATTTC